>NW_026294794.1:0-185262 GCF_026119805.1 Tympanuchus pallidicinctus
CTTATCCCCGCCTTCCCTCATCTCTTCTTGCACTCTTTGACCCCTTTTTCTCCCCCCATCCTTATTTCTCTTCACATTCTCCTGTTCTTTTTTCCCCTTTCCTCTTCTTCGTCCCCAGCTCCGCTTCCCCCACCTCACGTCCCCTTTCTTCTGTCCCTGTACCCCATTTTTCCCTTTTTTTCCCCACCCCCTTGTTTTGTTCTCTGCTGTCCCCTATTCCCTTTTTCCTCTTTGCTCTCTCTCTCCTTTCTTCCCCCTCATCCTGTTACAGAAGAGAGTGAAGGAATGATGGACAAGCTGGTGCAGGATGGCAGCAGCAGGGTGGAAGCCCAGGTGGGTGCGATGAAGCCGGGGGTGGGCCTGGGTGGAGCCCGAGCCCTGCCTGAGCTCATTTAAGGGCTGGGAATGGCAGGGCTCAGATGTGTGCCTGGGCTTCTGGTGTCAGTGAGGTTGGGTGAGCAGTGAGGTTTGGGAGGGACCGACTTGTTGGCCTTGAGATTGATGCCCAGCTCCTTGCTCGTCGCATTCTGTTTGGCTCGAGGTTCCGGACACGGCTTGCTCTTCTAAGCAGTGTGAGGACTGCGAGAAAGACTTTGTTGGATGCAGCAGGAAAGCACAGCCGCTGCTGGTGGATGCCAGTGTCCGCTCCTGAGGCTCTGCGCCAAGGTACGTGGATCCCTGCCGTCTCCTGTTTCACACGCTCGCTCAGGTCCTTTGGGGCTTGGTGTCGCTTGTCCCTCGTGCTCCCGTTGCTGTCACCGCGTGTTGTTCCTTTCCCCATGCTCAGCTCTGCCCAGTGCTGATGGGATGCCAGTGCCACCTGCTGCTCTTAAGAAAAGGTAGGTTTGATTTCTTTTGGTTTCCATAGCATTTGCTACACTTTCATTCTGTCTCTCTTCTTTTTTTTTTTTTTTTTTTTCTTTTTGCTCTCAATAAATGGCAGGTTCAATTCCTTTTGGCTCCTGTAGTGTTTGCTACACGTGTGTTCTGTTTCTCTTCTCTTTTTTCCATGTTGCCTGGCGGTGCCTGGCTGGAGTTCCCATGAGCCCCGGGCCCACTTGTGACCAAGTGAGGTGCCAAAAACAGAGGTATCTCCTAAACAGGCTTGTGCTGAGTGCTGTCCTCGTCTTGGGCTTTGTCCAATGCCCACCTTTCTTTTCTAGCCCACTTTGTTGAGGATGGCGTGTGAGGCTTTCTTCTTTCTTTGTAGGATTGGCGACTCCAGCCCCAGAAGTAGCAGGCATTTGGGGATGTCCAAGGTTCCGCAGTGAACGTGTCCTGTTCCTGGTAAAGGTGTGGGCGTTCCTGGACACGAAGGTATCTATCTTCATGCCTTGCCCATGTGCCCAGTCCCCCACCAGATGCTGTTTGCCTTTTGGCCCCCCTGATTTGCTGTACTGCTGCGCCCTGATCCTTGCAGAGGGGTAAGTGACACCTTTGTCCCTTCCGGAAAGCGCTCTCCACTTTCCTCTCGTTGGTCACCGGCAGCGCCGTCCTTCTCTCGCCAGGCTCTCATTGGTCAGCGGCAGTGCCGTCCCGCCCTCATGTGTCTCTCATTGGTGATCGACAGCACCGTCCCGCACTATCAGCGTCTCATTGGTCATCGACAGCTCCATCCCGCCTCCGCCAGCATCTCATTGGACAGCAGCAGCCTTTTGCCCGCCTTTTGCCCGCCTTTTGCCCGCCTTTTGCCCGCCTTTTGCCCGCCTTTTGCCCGCCTTTTGCCCGCCTTTTGCCCGCCTTTTGCCCGCCTTTTGCCCGCCTTTTGCCCGCCTTTTGCCCGCCTTTTGCCCGCCTTTTGCCCGCCTTTTGCCCGCCTTTTGCCCGCCTTTTGCCCGCCTTTTGCCCGCCTTTTGCCCGCCTTTTGCCCGCCTTTTGCCCGCCTTTTGCCCGCCTTTTGCCCGCCTTTTGCCCGCCTTTCTCTTCACTTTCCCCCGGCCCCTTTTCCCCTTTCCTCTTCTTTCTTCTCATGTCCTGTTTTTTTCTTCCAGGTCTGCTTTTTACTCTCCCTTCCCCCTTTTATCTCCCTGTTTTTTGCCCATTTGTCCCCCTCTTCTTCTCTCTCCTTTTCTCCTCCTCATCTCCTTTTCTTTTTCCTCCCTTTCTCATTCTTCTTTTCCCCTTTCCCCTCTTGTCTTCCTTTCCCTTTGGCCCCCTTTACTCTCCTCTTCTTCGCCCCCTTCTTCTTCTTTTTGCCCCCATCCCCACTTCCCCTTTCACCCCCTTTACCCCTTTTCCTCCCCATCTCCCTTTTCTCCCCGTCCCCCTTTTTTGTTTTCCTTTTCCTCTTTTTCTCCCCCTTCCTTCCCCCCCCCCCCCCTCGGCCCCATTCCTTTTTCCTTCCCCATCGTCCCCTTTTCTTCCAAAGCCCATTCCATTCGCAGTGCGATAGCGGCTCCTGCGAGCAGCCGAGCCCCGAGCAGCAGCGCTGCGTCTTGGCTCCCCCATTGCCCGCTGCTGAGCTCTTCCTGCCCTGGCTCCTCATTGGCTGAGCGCTGCTGCTTCCCCTTCCCCTTTTTGGCGACGCTTCACCACTCGCACAAACAGCCAGCAGACGCACATCTTTGCTGCCCAAACGCACGCAGGCCTTCATTGCTTCATTGCTTTCTCACCACTGCTCTCTTAACCAACGTGCGGTCGGAACTTGCGGCTCTCAGGTTTTCAGCATCAACACAGACACAGCCTCTGAATTGCTTCATTACCCCCCTGCCATTTGTGACCTTCCCGCTGCTCGTCGTTCTGCTCATCCGGCAGTCCTTCTGCAGTGCTGAGCTCGGCAGGAGGACAGAGGGGAGCAGCTGGGAGCCTCATAGCCTCCTCGCGTTCCCACGCAGCGGGACAGCGCTGCTGCGTGCGATGGCCCTGATTCCTCCCTCGTCCCCCTTTTCCTTTTTTTCCTCCCTCGTCCCCCATTTCCTTTTGTCCTTCTCATGCACTTCCTGCTATCCCGCCTTATCCCCGCCTTCCCTCATCTCTTCTTGCACTCTTTGACCCCTTTTTCTCCCCCCATCCTTATTTCTCTTCACATTCTCCTGTTCTTTTTTCCCCTTTCCTCTTCTTCGTCCCCAGCTCCGCTTCCCCCACCTCACGTCCCCTTTCTTCTGTCCCTGTACCCCATTTTTCCCTTTTTTTCCCCACCCCCTTGTTTTGTTCTCTGCTGTCCCCTATTCCCTTTTTCCTCTTTGCTCTCTCTCTCCTTTCTTCCCCCTCATCCTGTTACAGAAGAGAGTGAAGGAATGATGGACAAGCTGGTGCAGGATGGCAGCAGCAGGGTGGAAGCCCAGGTGGGTGCGATGAAGCCGGGGGTGGGCCTGGGTGGAGCCCGAGCCCTGCCTGAGCTCATTTAAGGGCTGGGAATGGCAGGGCTCAGATGTGTGCCTGGGCTTCTGGTGTCAGTGAGGTTGGGTGAGCAGTGAGGTTTGGGAGGGACCGACTTGTTGGCCTTGAGATTGATGCCCAGCTCCTTGCTCGTCGCATTCTGTTTGGCTCGAGGTTCCGGACACGGCTTGCTCTTCTAAGCAGTGTGAGGACTGCGAGAAAGACTTTGTTGGATGCAGCAGGAAAGCACAGCCGCTGCTGGTGGATGCCAGTGTCCGCTCCTGAGGCTCTGCGCCAAGGTACGTGGATCCCTGCCGTCTCCTGTTTCACACGCTCGCTCAGGTCCTTTGGGGCTTGGTGTCGCTTGTCCCTCGTGCTCCCGTTGCTGTCACCGCGTGTTGTTCCTTTCCCCATGCTCAGCTCTGCCCAGTGCTGATGGGATGCCAGTGCCACCTGCTGCTCTTAAGAAAAGGTAGGTTTGATTTCTTTTGGTTTCCATAGCATTTGCTACACTTTCATTCTGTCTCTCTTCTTTTTTTTTTTTTTTTTTTTTCTTTTTGCTCTCAATAAATGGCAGGTTCAATTCCTTTTGGCTCCTGTAGTGTTTGCTACACGTGTGTTCTGTTTCTCTTCTCTTTTTTCCATGTTGCCTGGCGGTGCCTGGCTGGAGTTCCCATGAGCCCCGGGCCCACTTGTGACCAAGTGAGGTGCCAAAAACAGAGGTATCTCCTAAACAGGCTTGTGCTGAGTGCTGTCCTCGTCTTGGGCTTTGTCCAATGCCCACCTTTCTTTTCTAGCCCACTTTGTTGAGGATGGCGTGTGAGGCTTTCTTCTTTCTTTGTAGGATTGGCGACTCCAGCCCCAGAAGTAGCAGGCATTTGGGGATGTCCAAGGTTCCGCAGTGAACGTGTCCTGTTCCTGGTAAAGGTGTGGGCGTTCCTGGACACGAAGGTATCTATCTTCATGCCTTGCCCATGTGCCCAGTCCCCCACCAGATGCTGTTTGCCTTTTGGCCCCCCTGATTTGCTGTACTGCTGCGCCCTGATCCTTGCAGAGGGGTAAGTGACACCTTTGTCCCTTCCGGAAAGCGCTCTCCACTTTCCTCTCGTTGGTCACCGGCAGCGCCGTCCTTCTCTCGCCAGGCTCTCATTGGTCAGCGGCAGCGCCGTCCCGCCCTCGCCAGCCTGTGATTGGTCAGCGGCAGTGCCGTCCCGCCCTCATGTGTCTCTCATTGGTGATCGACAGCACCGTCCCGCACTATCAGCGTCTCATTGGTCATCGACAGCTCCATCCCGCCTCCGCCAGCATCTCATTGGACAGCAGCAGCCTTTTGCCCGCCTTTTGCCCGCCTTTTGCCCGCCTTTTGCCCGCCTTTTGCCCGCCTTTTGCCCGCCTTTTGCCCGCCTTTTGCCCGCCTTTTGCCCGCCTTTTGCCCGCCTTTTGCCCGCCTTTTGCCCGCCTTTTGCCCGCCTTTTGCCCGCCTTTTGCCCGCCTTTTGCCCGCCTTTTGCCCGCCTTTTGCCCGCCTTTTGCCCGCCTTTTGCCCGCCTTTTGCCCGCCTTTTGCCCGCCTTTCTCTTCACTTTCCCCCGGCCCCTTTTCCCCTTTCCTCTTCTTTCTTCTCATGTCCTGTTTTTTTCTTCCAGGTCTGCTTTTTACTCTCCCTTCCCCCTTTTATCTCCCTGTTTTTTGCCCATTTGTCCCCCTCTTCTTCTCTCTCCTTTTCTCCTCCTCATCTCCTTTTCTTTTTCCTCCCTTTCTCATTCTTCTTTTCCCCTTTCCCCTCTTGTCTTCCTTTCCCTTTGGCCCCCTTTACTCTCCTCTTCTTCGCCCCCTTCTTCTTCTTTTTGCCCCCATCCCCACTTCCCCTTTCACCCCCTTTACCCCTTTTCCTCCCCATCTCCCTTTTCTCCCCGTCCCCCTTTTTTGTTTTCCTTTTCCTCTTTTTCTCCCCCTTCCTTCCCCCCCCCCCCCCCTCGGCCCCATTCCTTTTTCCTTCCCCATCGTCCCCTTTTCTTCCAAAGCCCATTCCATTCGCAGTGCGATAGCGGCTCCTGCGAGCAGCCGAGCCCCGAGCAGCAGCGCTGCGTCTTGGCTCCCCCATTGCCCGCTGCTGAGCTCTTCCTGCCCTGGCTCCTCATTGGCTGAGCGCTGCTGCTTCCCCTTCCCCTTTTTGGCGACGCTTCACCACTCGCACAAACAGCCAGCAGACGCACATCTTTGCTGCCCAAACGCACGCAGGCCTTCATTGCTTCATTGCTTTCTCACCACTGCTCTCTTAACCAACGTGCGGTCGGAACTTGCGGCTCTCAGGTTTTCAGCATCAACACAGACACAGCCTCTGAATTGCTTCATTACCCCCCTGCCATTTGTGACCTTCCCGCTGCTCGTCGTTCTGCTCATCCGGCAGTCCTTCTGCAGTGCTGAGCTCGGCAGGAGGACAGAGGGGAGCAGCTGGGAGCCTCATAGCCTCCTCGCGTTCCCACGCAGCGGGACAGCGCTGCTGCGTGCGATGGCCCTGATTCCTCCCTCGTCCCCCTTTTCCTTTTTTTCCTCCCTCGTCCCCCATTTCCTTTTGTCCTTCTCATGCACTTCCTGCTATCCCGCCTTATCCCCGCCTTCCCTCATCTCTTCTTGCACTCTTTGACCCCTTTTTCTCCCCCCATCCTTATTTCTCTTCACATTCTCCTGTTCTTTTTTCCCCTTTCCTCTTCTTCGTCCCCAGCTCCGCTTCCCCCACCTCACGTCCCCTTTCTTCTGTCCCTGTACCCCATTTTTCCCTTTTTTTCCCCACCCCCTTGTTTTGTTCTCTGCTGTCCCCTATTCCCTTTTTCCTCTTTGCTCTCTCTCTCCTTTCTTCCCCCTCATCCTGTTACAGAAGAGAGTGAAGGAATGATGGACAAGCTGGTGCAGGATGGCAGCAGCAGGGTGGCAGCCCAGGTGGGTGCGATGAAGCCGGGGGTGGGCCTGGGTGGAGCCCGAGCCCTGCCTGAGCTCATTTAAGGGCTGGGAATGGCAGGGCTCAGATGTGTGCCTGGGCTTCTGGTGTCAGTGAGGTTGGGTGAGCAGTGAGGTTTGGGAGGGACCGACTTGTTGGCCTTGAGATTGATGCCCAGCTCCTTGCTCGTCGCATTCTGTTTGGCTCGAGGTTCCGGACACGGCTTGCTCTTCTAAGCAGTGTGAGGACTGCGAGAAAGACTTTGTTGGATGCAGCAGGAAAGCACAGCCGCTGCTGGTGGATGCCAGTGTCCGCTCCTGAGGCTCTGCGCCAAGGTACGTGGATCCCTGCCGTCTCCTGTTTCACACGCTCGCTCAGGTCCTTTGGGGCTTGGTGTCGCTTGTCCCTCGTGCTCCCGTTGCTGTCACCGCGTGTTGTTCCTTTCCCCATGCTCAGCTCTGCCCAGTGCTGATGGGATGCCAGTGCCACCTGCTGCTCTTAAGAAAAGGTAGGTTTGATTTCTTTTGGTTTCCATAGCATTTGCTACACTTTCATTCTGTCTCTCTTCTTTTTTTTTTTTTTTTTTTTTCTTTTTGCTCTCAATAAATGGCAGGTTCAATTCCTTTTGGCTCCTGTAGTGTTTGCTACACGTGTGTTCTGTTTCTCTTCTCTTTTTTCCATGTTGCCTGGCGGTGCCTGGCTGGAGTTCCCATGAGCCCCGGGCCCACTTGTGACCAAGTGAGGTGCCAAAAACAGAGGTATCTCCTAAACAGGCTTGTGCTGAGTGCTGTCCTCGTCTTGGGCTTTGTCCAATGCCCACCTTTCTTTTCTAGCCCACTTTGTTGAGGATGGCGTGTGAGGCTTTCTTCTTTCTTTGTAGGATTGGCGACTCCAGCCCCAGAAGTAGCAGGCATTTGGGGATGTCCAAGGTTCCGCAGTGAACGTGTCCTGTTCCTGGTAAAGGTGTGGGCGTTCCTGGACACGAAGGTATCTATCTTCATGCCTTGCCCATGTGCCCAGTCCCCCACCAGATGCTGTTTGCCTTTTGGCCCCCCTGATTTGCTGTACTGCTGCGCCCTGATCCTTGCAGAGGGGTAAGTGACACCTTTGTCCCTTCCGGAAAGCGCTCTCCACTTTCCTCTCGTTGGTCACCGGCAGCGCCGTCCTTCTCTCGCCAGGCTCTCATTGGTCAGCGGCAGTGCCGTCCCGCCCTCATGTGTCTCTCATTGGTGATCGACAGCACCGTCCCGCACTATCAGCGTCTCATTGGTCATCGACAGCTCCATCCCGCCTCCGCCAGCATCTCATTGGACAGCAGCAGCCTTTTGCCCGCCTTTTGCCCGCCTTTTGCCCGCCTTTTGCCCGCCTTTTGCCCGCCTTTTGCCCGCCTTTTGCCCGCCTTTTGCCCGCCTTTTGCCCGCCTTTTGCCCGCCTTTTGCCCGCCTTTTGCCCGCCTTTTGCCCGCCTTTTGCCCGCCTTTTGCCCGCCTTTTGCCCGCCTTTTGCCCGCCTTTTGCCCGCCTTTTGCCCGCCTTTTGCCCGCCTTTTGCCCGCCTTTTGCCCGCCTTTTGCCCGCCTTTCTCTTCACTTTCCCCCGGCCCCTTTTCCCCTTTCCTCTTCTTTCTTCTCATGTCCTGTTTTTTTCTTCCAGGTCTGCTTTTTACTCTCCCTTCCCCCTTTTATCTCCCTGTTTTTTGCCCATTTGTCCCCCTCTTCTTCTCTCTCCTTTTCTCCTCCTCATCTCCTTTTCTTTTTCCTCCCTTTCTCATTCTTCTTTTCCCCTTTCCCCTCTTGTCTTCCTTTCCCTTTGGCCCCCTTTACTCTCCTCTTCTTCGCCCCCTTCTTCTTCTTTTTGCCCCCATCCCCACTTCCCCTTTCACCCCCTTTACCCCTTTTCCTCCCCATCTCCCTTTTCTCCCCGTCCCCCTTTTTTGTTTTCCTTTTCCTCTTTTTCTCCCCCTTCCTTCCCCCCCCCCCCCCTCGGCCCCATTCCTTTTTCCTTCCCCATCGTCCCCTTTTCTTCCAAAGCCCATTCCATTCGCAGTGCGATAGCGGCTCCTGCGAGCAGCCGAGCCCCGAGCAGCAGCGCTGCGTCTTGGCTCCCCCATTGCCCGCTGCTGAGCTCTTCCTGCCCTGGCTCCTCATTGGCTGAGCGCTGCTGCTTCCCCTTCCCCTTTTTGGCGACGCTTCACCACTCGCACAAACAGCCAGCAGACGCACATCTTTGCTGCCCAAACGCACGCAGGCCTTCATTGCTTCATTGCTTTCTCACCACTGCTCTCTTAACCAACGTGCGGTCGGAACTTGCGGCTCTCAGGTTTTCAGCATCAACACAGACACAGCCTCTGAATTGCTTCATTACCCCCCTGCCATTTGTGACCTTCCCGCTGCTCGTCGTTCTGCTCATCCGGCAGTCCTTCTGCAGTGCTGAGCTCGGCAGGAGGACAGAGGGGAGCAGCTGGGAGCCTCATAGCCTCCTCGCGTTCCCACGCAGCGGGACAGCGCTGCTGCGTGCGATGGCCCTGATTCCTCCCTCGTCCCCCTTTTCCTTTTTTTCCTCCCTCGTCCCCCATTTCCATTTGTCCTTCTCATGCACTTCCTGCTATCCCGCCTTATCCCCGCCTTCCCTCATCTCTTCTTGCACTCTTTGACCCCTTTTTCTCCCCCCATCCTTATTTCTCTTCACATTCTCCTGTTCTTTTTTCCCCTTTCCTCTTCTTCGTCCCCAGCTCCGCTTCCCCCACCTCACGTCCCCTTTCTTCTGTCCCTGTACCCCATTTTTCCCTTTTTTTCCCCACCCCCTTGTTTTGTTCTCTGCTGTCCCCTATTCCCTTTTTCCTCTTTGCTCTCTCTCTCCTTTCTTCCCCCTCATCCTGTTACAGAAGAGAGTGAAGGAATGATGGACAAGCTGGTGCAGGATGGCAGCAGCAGGGTGGCAGCCCAGGTGGGTGCGATGAAGCCGGGGGTGGGCCTGGGTGGAGCCCGAGCCCTGCCTGAGCTCATTTAAGGGCTGGGAATGGCAGGGCTCAGATGTGTGCCTGGGCTTCTGGTGTCAGTGAGGTTGGGTGAGCAGTGAGGTTTGGGAGGGACCGACTTGTTGGCCTTGAGATTGATGCCCAGCTCCTTGCTCGTCGCATTCTGTTTGGCTCGAGGTTCCGGACACGGCTTGCTCTTCTAAGCAGTGTGAGGACTGCGAGAAAGACTTTGTTGGATGCAGCAGGAAAGCACAGCCGCTGCTGGTGGATGCCAGTGTCCGCTCCTGAGGCTCTGCGCCAAGGTACGTGGATCCCTGCCGTCTCCTGTTTCACACGCTCGCTCAGGTCCTTTGGGGCTTGGTGTCGCTTGTCCCTCGTGCTCCCGTTGCTGTCACCGCGTGTTGTTCCTTTCCCCATGCTCAGCTCTGCCCAGTGCTGATGGGATGCCAGTGCCACCTGCTGCTCTTAAGAAAAGGTAGGTTTGATTTCTTTTGGTTTCCATAGCATTTGCTACACTTTCATTCTGTCTCTCTTCTTTTTTTTTTTTTTTTTTTTCTTTTTGCTCTCAATAAATGGCAGGTTCAATTCCTTTTGGCTCCTGTAGTGTTTGCTACACGTGTGTTCTGTTTCTCTTCTCTTTTTTCCATGTTGCCTGGCGGTGCCTGGCTGGAGTTCCCATGAGCCCCGGGCCCACTTGTGACCAAGTGAGGTGCCAAAAACAGAGGTATCTCCTAAACAGGCTTGTGCTGAGTGCTGTCCTCGTCTTGGGCTTTGTCCAATGCCCACCTTTCTTTTCTAGCCCACTTTGTTGAGGATGGCGTGTGAGGCTTTCTTCTTTCTTTGTAGGATTGGCGACTCCAGCCCCAGAAGTAGCAGGCATTTGGGGATGTCCAAGGTTCCGCAGTGAACGTGTCCTGTTCCTGGTAAAGGTGTGGGCGTTCCTGGACACGAAGGTATCTATCTTCATGCCTTGCCCATGTGCCCAGTCCCCCACCAGATGCTGTTTGCCTTTTGGCCCCCCTGATTTGCTGTACTGCTGCGCCCTGATCCTTGCAGAGGGGTAAGTGACACCTTTGTCCCTTCCGGAAAGCGCTCTCCACTTTCCTCTCGTTGGTCACCGGCAGCGCCGTCCTTCTCTCGCCAGGCTCTCATTGGTCAGCGGCAGTGCCGTCCCGCCCTCATGTGTCTCTCATTGGTGATCGACAGCACCGTCCCGCACTATCAGCGTCTCATTGGTCATCGACAGCTCCATCCCGCCTCCGCCAGCATCTCATTGGACAGCAGCAGCCTTTTGCCCGCCTTTTGCCCGCCTTTTGCCCGCCTTTTGCCCGCCTTTTGCCCGCCTTTTGCCCGCCTTTTGCCCGCCTTTTGCCCGCCTTTTGCCCGCCTTTTGCCCGCCTTTTGCCCGCCTTTTGCCCGCCTTTTGCCCGCCTTTTGCCCGCCTTTTGCCCGCCTTTTGCCCGCCTTTTGCCCGCCTTTTGCCCGCCTTTTGCCCGCCTTTTGCCCGCCTTTTGCCCGCCTTTTGCCCGCCTTTTGCCCGCCTTTTGCCCGCCTTTTGCCCGCCTTTTGCCCGCCTTTTGCCCGCCTTTTGCCCGCCTTTTGCCCGCCTTTTGCCCGCCTTTTGCCCGCCTTTTGCCCGCCTTTCTCTTCACTTTCCCCCGGCCCCTTTTCCCCTTTCCTCTTCTTTCTTCTCATGTCCTGTTTTTTTCTTCCAGGTCTGCTTTTTACTCTCCCTTCCCCCTTTTATCTCCCTGTTTTTTGCCCATTTGTCCCCCTCTTCTTCTCTCTCCTTTTCTCCTCCTCATCTCCTTTTCTTTTTCCTCCCTTTCTCATTCTTCTTTTCCCCTTTCCCCTCTTGTCTTCCTTTCCCTTTGGCCCCCTTTACTCTCCTCTTCTTCGCCCCCTTCTTCTTCTTTTTGCCCCCATCCCCACTTCCCCTTTCACCCCCTTTACCCCTTTTCCTCCCCATCTCCCTTTTCTCCCCGTCCCCCTTTTTTGTTTTCCTTTTCCTCTTTTTCTCCCCCTTCCTTCCCCCCCCCCCCCCTCGGCCCCATTCCTTTTTCCTTCCCCATCGTCCCCTTTTCTTCCAAAGCCCATTCCATTCGCAGTGCGATAGCGGCTCCTGCGAGCAGCCGAGCCCCGAGCAGCAGCGCTGCGTCTTGGCTCCCCCATTGCCCGCTGCTGAGCTCTTCCTGCCCTGGCTCCTCATTGGCTGAGCGCTGCTGCTTCCCCTTCCCCTTTTTGGCGACGCTTCACCACTCGCACAAACAGCCAGCAGACGCACATCTTTGCTGCCCAAACGCACGCAGGCCTTCATTGCTTCATTGCTTTCTCACCACTGCTCTCTTAACCAACGTGCGGTCGGAACTTGCGGCTCTCAGGTTTTCAGCATCAACACAGACACAGCCTCTGAATTGCTTCATTACCCCCCTGCCATTTGTGACCTTCCCGCTGCTCGTCGTTCTGCTCATCCGGCAGTCCTTCTGCAGTGCTGAGCTCGGCAGGAGGACAGAGGGGAGCAGCTGGGAGCCTCATAGCCTCCTCGCGTTCCCACGCAGCGGGACAGCGCTGCTGCGTGCGATGGCCCTGATTCCTCCCTCGTCCCCCTTTTCCTTTTTTTCCTCCCTCGTCCCCCATTTCCATTTGTCCTTCTCATGCACTTCCTGCTATCCCGCCTTATCCCCGCCTTCCCTCATCTCTTCTTGCACTCTTTGACCCCTTTTTCTCCCCCCATCCTTATTTCTCTTCACATTCTCCTGTTCTTTTTTCCCCTTTCCTCTTCTTCGTCCCCAGCTCCGCTTCCCCCACCTCACGTCCCCTTTCTTCTGTCCCTGTACCCCATTTTTCCCTTTTTTTCCCCACCCCCTTGTTTTGTTCTCTGCTGTCCCCTATTCCCTTTTTCCTCTTTGCTCTCTCTCTCCTTTCTTCCCCCTCATCCTGTTACAGAAGAGAGTGAAGGAATGATGGACAAGCTGGTGCAGGATGGCAGCAGCAGGGTGGAAGCCCAGGTGGGTGCGATGAAGCCGGGGGTGGGCCTGGGTGGAGCCCGAGCCCTGCCTGAGCTCATTTAAGGGCTGGGAATGGCAGGGCTCAGATGTGTGCCTGGGCTTCTGGTGTCAGTGAGGTTGGGTGAGCAGTGAGGTTTGGGAGGGACCGACTTGTTGGCCTTGAGATTGATGCCCAGCTCCTTGCTCGTCGCATTCTGTTTGGCTCGAGGTTCCGGACACGGCTTGCTCTTCTAAGCAGTGTGAGGACTGCGAGAAAGACTTTGTTGGATGCAGCAGGAAAGCACAGCCGCTGCTGGTGGATGCCAGTGTCCGCTCCTGAGGCTCTGCGCCAAGGTACGTGGATCCCTGCCGTCTCCTGTTTCACACGCTCGCTCAGGTCCTTTGGGGCTTGGTGTCGCTTGTCCCTCGTGCTCCCGTTGCTGTCACCGCGTGTTGTTCCTTTCCCCATGCTCAGCTCTGCCCAGTGCTGATGGGATGCCAGTGCCACCTGCTGCTCTTAAGAAAAGGTAGGTTTGATTTCTTTTGGTTTCCATAGCATTTGCTACACTTTCATTCTGTCTCTCTTCTTTTTTTTTTTTTTTTTTTTCTTTTTGCTCTCAATAAATGGCAGGTTCAATTCCTTTTGGCTCCTGTAGTGTTTGCTACACGTGTGTTCTGTTTCTCTTCTCTTTTTTCCATGTTGCCTGGCGGTGCCTGGCTGGAGTTCCCATGAGCCCCGGGCCCACTTGTGACCAAGTGAGGTGCCAAAAACAGAGGTATCTCCTAAACAGGCTTGTGCTGAGTGCTGTCCTCGTCTTGGGCTTTGTCCAATGCCCACCTTTCTTTTCTAGCCCACTTTGTTGAGGATGGCGTGTGAGGCTTTCTTCTTTCTTTGTAGGATTGGCGACTCCAGCCCCAGAAGTAGCAGGCATTTGGGGATGTCCAAGGTTCCGCAGTGAACGTGTCCTGTTCCTGGTAAAGGTGTGGGCGTTCCTGGACACGAAGGTATCTATCTTCATGCCTTGCCCATGTGCCCAGTCCCCCACCAGATGCTGTTTGCCTTTTGGCCCCCCTGATTTGCTGTACTGCTGCGCCCTGATCCTTGCAGAGGGGTAAGTGACACCTTTGTCCCTTCCGGAAAGCGCTCTCCACTTTCCTCTCGTTGGTCACCGGCAGCGCCGTCCTTCTCTCGCCAGGCTCTCATTGGTCAGCGGCAGTGCCGTCCCGCCCTCATGTGTCTCTCATTGGTGATCGACAGCACCGTCCCGCCCTATCAGCGTCTCATTGGTCATCGACAGCTCCATCCCGCCTCCGCCAGCATCTCATTGGACAGCAGCAGCCTTTTGCCCGCCTTTTGCCCGCCTTTTGCCCGCCTTTTGCCCGCCTTTTGCCCGCCTTTTGCCCGCCTTTTGCCCGCCTTTTGCCCGCCTTTTGCCCGCCTTTTGCCCGCCTTTTGCCCGCCTTTTGCCCGCCTTTTGCCCGCCTTTTGCCCGCCTTTTGCCCGCCTTTTGCCCGCCTTTTGCCCGCCTTTTGCCCGCCTTTTGCCCGCCTTTTGCCCGCCTTTTGCCCGCCTTTTGCCCGCCTTTTGCCCGCCTTTTGCCCGCCTTTTGCCCGCCTTTTGCCCGCCTTTTGCCCGCCTTTCTCTTCACTTTCCCCCGGCCCCTTTTCCCCTTTCCTCTTCTTTCTTCTCATGTCCTGTTTTTTTCTTCCAGGTCTGCTTTTTACTCTCCCTTCCCCCTTTTATCTCCCTGTTTTTTGCCCATTTGTCCCCCTCTTCTTCTCTCTCCTTTTCTCCTCCTCATCTCCTTTTCTTTTTCCTCCCTTTCTCATTCTTCTTTTCCCCTTTCCCCTCTTGTCTTCCTTTCCCTTTGGCCCCCTTTACTCTCCTCTTCTTCGCCCCCTTCTTCTTCTTTTTGCCCCCATCCCCACTTCCCCTTTCACCCCCTTTACCCCTTTTCCTCCCCATCTCCCTTTTCTCCCCGTCCCCCTTTTTTGTTTTCCTTTTCCTCTTTTTCTCCCCCTTCCTTCCCCCCCCCCCCCTCGGCCCCATTCCTTTTTCCTTCCCCATCGTCCCCTTTTCTTCCAAAGCCCATTCCATTCGCAGTGCGATAGCGGCTCCTGCGAGCAGCCGAGCCCCGAGCAGCAGCGCTGCGTCTTGGCTCCCCCATTGCCCGCTGCTGAGCTCTTCCTGCCCTGGCTCCTCATTGGCTGAGCGCTGCTGCTTCCCCTTCCCCTTTTTGGCGACGCTTCACCACTCGCACAAACAGCCAGCAGACGCACATCTTTGCTGCCCAAACGCACGCAGGCCTTCATTGCTTCATTGCTTTCTCACCACTGCTCTCTTAACCAACGTGCGGTCGGAACTTGCGGCTCTCAGGTTTTCAGCATCAACACAGACACAGCCTCTGAATTGCTTCATTACCCCCCTGCCATTTGTGACCTTCCCGCTGCTCGTCGTTCTGCTCATCCGGCAGTCCTTCTGCAGTGCTGAGCTCGGCAGGAGGACAGAGGGGAGCAGCTGGGAGCCTCACAGCCTCCTCGCGTTCCCACGCAGCGGGACAGCGCTGCTGCGTGCGATGGCCCTGATTCCTCCCTCGTCCCCCTTTTCCTTTTTTTCCTCCCTCGTCCCCCATTTCCTTTTGTCCTTCTCATGCACTTCCTGCTATCCCGCCTTATCCCCGCCTTCCCTCATCTCTTCTTGCACTCTTTGACCCCTTTTTCTCCCCCCATCCTTATTTCTCTTCACATTCTCCTGTTCTTTTTTCCCCTTTCCTCTTCTTCGTCCCCAGCTCCGCTTCCCCCACCTCACGTCCCCTTTCTTCTGTCCCTGTACCCCATTTTTCCCTTTTTTTCCCCACCCCCTTGTTTTGTTCTCTGCTGTCCCCTATTCCCTTTTTCCTCTTTGCTCTCTCTCTCCTTTCTTCCCCCTCATCCTGTTACAGAAGAGAGTGAAGGAATGATGGACAAGCTGGTGCAGGATGGCAGCAGCAGGGTGGCAGCCCAGGTGGGTGCGATGAAGCCGGGGGTGGGCCTGGGTGGAGCCCGAGCCCTGCCTGAGCTCATTTAAGGGCTGGGAATGGCAGGGCTCAGATGTGTGCCTGGGCTTCTGGTGTCAGTGAGGTTGGGTGAGCAGTGAGGTTTGGGAGGGACCGACTTGTTGGCCTTGAGATTGATGCCCAGCTCCTTGCTCGTCGCATTCTGTTTGGCTCGAGGTTCCGGACACGGCTTGCTCTTCTAAGCAGTGTGAGGACTGCGAGAAAGACTTTGTTGGATGCAGCAGGAAAGCACAGCCGCTGCTGGTGGATGCCAGTGTCCGCTCCTGAGGCTCTGCGCCAAGGTACGTGGATCCCTGCCGTCTCCTGTTTCACACGCTCGCTCAGGTCCTTTGGGGCTTGGTGTCGCTTGTCCCTCGTGCTCCCGTTGCTGTCACCGCGTGTTGTTCCTTTCCCCATGCTCAGCTCTGCCCAGTGCTGATGGGATGCCAGTGCCACCTGCTGCTCTTAAGAAAAGGTAGGTTTGATTTCTTTTGGTTTCCATAGCATTTGCTACACTTTCATTCTGTCTCTCTTCTTTTTTTTTTTTTTTTTTTTTCTTTTTGCTCTCAATAAATGGCAGGTTCAATTCCTTTTGGCTCCTGTAGTGTTTGCTACACGTGTGTTCTGTTTCTCTTCTCTTTTTTCCATGTTGCCTGGCGGTGCCTGGCTGGAGTTCCCATGAGCCCCGGGCCCACTTGTGACCAAGTGAGGTGCCAAAAACAGAGGTATCTCCTAAACAGGCTTGTGCTGAGTGCTGTCCTCGTCTTGGGCTTTGTCCAATGCCCACCTTTCTTTTCTAGCCCACTTTGTTGAGGATGGCGTGTGAGGCTTTCTTCTTTCTTTGTAGGATTGGCGACTCCAGCCCCAGAAGTAGCAGGCATTTGGGGATGTCCAAGGTTCCGCAGTGAACGTGTCCTGTTCCTGGTAAAGGTGTGGGCGTTCCTGGACACGAAGGTATCTATCTTCATGCCTTGCCCATGTGCCCAGTCCCCCACCAGATGCTGTTTGCCTTTTGGCCCCCCTGATTTGCTGTACTGCTGCGCCCTGATCCTTGCAGAGGGGTAAGTGACACCTTTGTCCCTTCCGGAAAGCGCTCTCCACTTTCCTCTCGTTGGTCACCGGCAGCGCCGTCCTTCTCTCGCCAGGCTCTCATTGGTCAGCGGCAGTGCCGTCCCGCCCTCATGTGTCTCTCATTGGTGATCGACAGCACCGTCCCGCACTATCAGCGTCTCATTGGTCATCGACAGCTCCATCCCGCCTCCGCCAGCATCTCATTGGACAGCAGCAGCCTTTTGCCCGCCTTTTGCCCGCCTTTTGCCCGCCTTTTGCCCGCCTTTTGCCCGCCTTTTGCCCGCCTTTTGCCCGCCTTTTGCCCGCCTTTTGCCCGCCTTTTGCCCGCCTTTTGCCCGCCTTTTGCCCGCCTTTTGCCCGCCTTTTGCCCGCCTTTTGCCCGCCTTTTGCCCGCCTTTTGCCCGCCTTTTGCCCGCCTTTTGCCCGCCTTTTGCCCGCCTTTTGCCCGCCTTTTGCCCGCCTTTTGCCCGCCTTTTGCCCGCCTTTTGCCCGCCTTTTGCCCGCCTTTTGCCCGCCTTTTGCCCGCCTTTTGCCCGCCTTTCTCTTCACTTTCCCCCGGCCCCTTTTCCCCTTTCCTCTTCTTTCTTCTCATGTCCTGTTTTTTTCTTCCAGGTCTGCTTTTTACTCTCCCTTCCCCCTTTTATCTCCCTGTTTTTTGCCCATTTGTCCCCCTCTTCTTCTCTCTCCTTTTCTCCTCCTCATCTCCTTTTCTTTTTCCTCCCTTTCTCATTCTTCTTTTCCCCTTTCCCCTCTTGTCTTCCTTTCCCTTTGGCCCCCTTTACTCTCCTCTTCTTCGCCCCCTTCTTCTTCTTTTTGCCCCCATCCCCACTTCCCCTTTCACCCCCTTTACCCCTTTTCCTCCCCATCTCCCTTTTCTCCCCGTCCCCCTTTTTTGTTTTCCTTTTCCTCTTTTTCTCCCCCTTCCTTCCCCCCCCCCCCCTCGGCCCCATTCCTTTTTCCTTCCCCATCGTCCCCTTTTCTTCCAAAGCCCATTCCATTCGCAGTGCGATAGCGGCTCCTGCGAGCAGCCGAGCCCCGAGCAGCAGCGCTGCGTCTTGGCTCCCCCATTGCCCGCTGCTGAGCTCTTCCTGCCCTGGCTCCTCATTGGCTGAGCGCTGCTGCTTCCCCTTCCCCTTTTTGGCGACGCTTCACCACTCGCACAAACAGCCAGCAGACGCACATCTTTGCTGCCCAAACGCACGCAGGCCTTCATTGCTTCATTGCTTTCTCACCACTGCTCTCTTAACCAACGTGCGGTCGGAACTTGCGGCTCTCAGGTTTTCAGCATCAACACAGACACAGCCTCTGAATTGCTTCATTACCCCCCTGCCATTTGTGACCTTCCCGCTGCTCGTCGTTCTGCTCATCCGGCAGTCCTTCTGCAGTGCTGAGCTCGGCAGGAGGACAGAGGGGAGCAGCTGGGAGCCTCATAGCCTCCTCGCGTTCCCACGCAGCGGGACAGCGCTGCTGCGTGCGATGGCCCTGATTCCTCCCTCGTCCCCCTTTTCCTTTTTTTCCTCCCTCGTCCCCCATTTCCTTTTGTCCTTCTCATGCACTTCCTGCTATCCCGCCTTATCCCCGCCTTCCCTCATCTCTTCTTGCACTCTTTGACCCCTTTTTCTCCCCCCATCCTTATTTCTCTTCACATTCTCCTGTTCTTTTTTCCCCTTTCCTCTTCTTCGTCCCCAGCTCCGCTTCCCCCACCTCACGTCCCCTTTCTTCTGTCCCTGTACCCCATTTTTCCCTTTTTTTCCCCACCCCCTTGTTTTGTTCTCTGCTGTCCCCTATTCCCTTTTTCCTCTTTGCTCTCTCTCTCCTTTCTTCCCCCTCATCCTGTTACAGAAGAGAGTGAAGGAATGATGGACAAGCTGGTGCAGGATGGCAGCAGCAGGGTGGCAGCCCAGGTGGGTGCGATGAAGCCGGGGGTGGGCCTGGGTGGAGCCCGAGCCCTGCCTGAGCTCATTTAAGGGCTGGGAATGGCAGGGCTCAGATGTGTGCCTGGGCTTCTGGTGTCAGTGAGGTTGGGTGAGCAGTGAGGTTTGGGAGGGACCGACTTGTTGGCCTTGAGATTGATGCCCAGCTCCTTGCTCGTCGCATTCTGTTTGGCTCGAGGTTCCGGACACGGCTTGCTCTTCTAAGCAGTGTGAGGACTGCGAGAAAGACTTTGTTGGATGCAGCAGGAAAGCACAGCCGCTGCTGGTGGATGCCAGTGTCCGCTCCTGAGGCTCTGCGCCAAGGTACGTGGATCCCTGCCGTCTCCTGTTTCACACGCTCGCTCAGGTCCTTTGGGGCTTGGTGTCGCTTGTCCCTCGTGCTCCCGTTGCTGTCACCGCGTGTTGTTCCTTTCCCCATGCTCAGCTCTGCCCAGTGCTGATGGGATGCCAGTGCCACCTGCTGCTCTTAAGAAAAGGTAGGTTTGATTTCTTTTGGTTTCCATAGCATTTGCTACACTTTCATTCTGTCTCTCTTCTTTTTTTTTTTTTTTTTTTTTCTTTTTGCTCTCAATAAATGGCAGGTTCAATTCCTTTTGGCTCCTGTAGTGTTTGCTACACGTGTGTTCTGTTTCTCTTCTCTTTTTTCCATGTTGCCTGGCGGTGCCTGGCTGGAGTTCCCATGAGCCCCGGGCCCACTTGTGACCAAGTGAGGTGCCAAAAACAGAGGTATCTCCTAAACAGGCTTGTGCTGAGTGCTGTCCTCGTCTTGGGCTTTGTCCAATGCCCACCTTTCTTTTCTAGCCCACTTTGTTGAGGATGGCGTGTGAGGCTTTCTTCTTTCTTTGTAGGATTGGCGACTCCAGCCCCAGAAGTAGCAGGCATTTGGGGATGTCCAAGGTTCCGCAGTGAACGTGTCCTGTTCCTGGTAAAGGTGTGGGCGTTCCTGGACACGAAGGTATCTATCTTCATGCCTTGCCCATGTGCCCAGTCCCCCACCAGATGCTGTTTGCCTTTTGGCCCCCCTGATTTGCTGTACTGCTGCGCCCTGATCCTTGCAGAGGGGTAAGTGACACCTTTGTCCCTTCCGGAAAGCGCTCTCCACTTTCCTCTCGTTGGTCACCGGCAGCGCCGTCCTTCTCTCGCCAGGCTCTCATTGGTCAGCGGCAGTGCCGTCCCGCCCTCATGTGTCTCTCATTGGTGATCGACAGCACCGTCCCGCACTATCAGCGTCTCATTGGTCATCGACAGCTCCATCCCGCCTCCGCCAGCATCTCATTGGACAGCAGCAGCCTTTTGCCCGCCTTTTGCCCGCCTTTTGCCCGCCTTTTGCCCGCCTTTTGCCCGCCTTTTGCCCGCCTTTTGCCCGCCTTTTGCCCGCCTTTTGCCCGCCTTTTGCCCGCCTTTTGCCCGCCTTTTGCCCGCCTTTTGCCCGCCTTTTGCCCGCCTTTTGCCCGCCTTTTGCCCGCCTTTTGCCCGCATTTCTCTTCACTTTCCCCCGGCCCCTTTTCCCCTTTCCTCTTCTTTCTTCTCATGTCCTGTTTTTTTCTTCCAGGTCTGCTTTTTACTCTCCCTTCCCCCTTTTATCTCCCTGTTTTTTGCCCATTTGTCCCCCTCTTCTTCTCTCTCCTTTTCTCCTCCTCATCTCCTTTTCTTTTTCCTCCCTTTCTCATTCTTCTTTTCCCCTTTCCCCTCTTGTCTTCCTTTCCCTTTGGCCCCCTTTACTCTCCTCTTCTTCGCCCCCTTCTTCTTCTTTTTGCCCCCATCCCCACTTCCCCTTTCACCCCCTTTACCCCTTTTCCTCCCCATCTCCCTTTTCTCCCCGTCCCCCTTTTTTGTTTTCCTTTTCCTCTTTTTCTCCCCCTTCCTTCCCCCCCCCCCCCCTCGGCCCCATTCCTTTTTCCTTCCCCATCGTCCCCTTTTCTTCCAAAGCCCATTCCATTCGCAGTGCGATAGCGGCTCCTGCGAGCAGCCGAGCCCCGAGCAGCAGCGCTGCGTCTTGGCTCCCCCATTGCCCGCTGCTGAGCTCTTCCTGCCCTGGCTCCTCATTGGCTGAGCGCTGCAGCTTCCCCTTTTTGGCGACGCTTCACCACTCGCACAAACAGCCAGCAGACGCACATCTTTGCTGCCCAAACGCACGCAGGCCTTCATTGCTTCATTGCTTTCTCACCACTGCTCTCTTAACCAACGTGCGGTCGGAACTTGCGGCTCTCAGGTTTTCAGCATCAACACAGACACAGCCTCTGAATTGCTTCATTACCCCCCTGCCATTTGTGACCTTCCCGCTGCTCGTCGTTCTGCTCATCCGGCAGTCCTTCTGCAGTGCTGAGCTCGGCAGGAGGACAGAGGGGAGCAGCTGGGAGCCTCACAGCCTCCTCGCGTTCCCACGCAGCGGGACAGCGCTGCTGCGTGCGATGGCCCTGATTCCTCCCTCGTCCCCCTTTTCCTTTTTTTCCTCCCTCGTCCCCCATTTCCTTTTGTCCTTCTCATGCACTTCCTGCTATCCCGCCTTATCCCCGCCTTCCCTCATCTCTTCTTGCACTCTTTGACCCCTTTTTCTCCCCCCATCCTTATTTCTCTTCACATTCTCCTGTTCTTTTTTCCCCTTTCCTCTTCTTCGTCCCCAGCTCCGCTTCCCCCACCTCACGTCCCCTTTCTTCTGTCCCTGTACCCCATTTTTCCCTTTTTTTCCCCACCCCCTTGTTTTGTTCTCTGCTGTCCCCTATTCCCTTTTTCCTCTTTGCTCTCTCTCTCCTTTCTTCCCCCTCATCCTGTTACAGAAGAGAGTGAAGGAATGATGGACAAGCTGGTGCAGGATGGCAGCAGCAGGGTGGCAGCCCAGGTGGGTGCGATGAAGCCGGGGGTGGGCCTGGGTGGAGCCCGAGCCCTGCCTGAGCTCATTTAAGGGCTGGGAATGGCAGGGCTCAGATGTGTGCCTGGGCTTCTGGTGTCAGTGAGGTTGGGTGAGCAGTGAGGTTTGGGAGGGACCGACTTGTTGGCCTTGAGATTGATGCCCAGCTCCTTGCTCGTCGCATTCTGTTTGGCTCGAGGTTCCGGACACGGCTTGCTCTTCTAAGCAGTGTGAGGACTGCGAGAAAGACTTTGTTGGATGCAGCAGGAAAGCACAGCCGCTGCTGGTGGATGCCAGTGTCCGCTCCTGAGGCTCTGCGCCAAGGTACGTGGATCCCTGCCGTCTCCTGTTTCACACGCTCGCTCAGGTCCTTTGGGGCTTGGTGTCGCTTGTCCCTCGTGCTCCCGTTGCTGTCACCGCGTGTTGTTCCTTTCCCCATGCTCAGCTCTGCCCAGTGCTGATGGGATGCCAGTGCCACCTGCTGCTCTTAAGAAAAGGTAGGTTTGATTTCTTTTGGTTTCCATAGCATTTGCTACACTTTCATTCTGTCTCTCTTCTTTTTTTTTTTTTTTTTTTTCTTTTTGCTCTCAATAAATGGCAGGTTCAATTCCTTTTGGCTCCTGTAGTGTTTGCTACACGTGTGTTCTGTTTCTCTTCTCTTTTTTCCATGTTGCCTGGCGGTGCCTGGCTGGAGTTCCCATGAGCCCCGGGCCCACTTGTGACCAAGTGAGGTGCCAAAAACAGAGGTATCTCCTAAACAGGCTTGTGCTGAGTGCTGTCCTCGTCTTGGGCTTTGTCCAATGCCCACCTTTCTTTTCTAGCCCACTTTGTTGAGGATGGCGTGTGAGGCTTTCTTCTTTCTTTGTAGGATTGGCGACTCCAGCCCCAGAAGTAGCAGGCATTTGGGGATGTCCAAGGTTCCGCAGTGAACGTGTCCTGTTCCTGGTAAAGGTGTGGGCGTTCCTGGACACGAAGGTATCTATCTTCATGCCTTGCCCATGTGCCCAGTCCCCCACCAGATGCTGTTTGCCTTTTGGCCCCCCTGATTTGCTGTACTGCTGCGCCCTGATCCTTGCAGAGGGGTAAGTGACACCTTTGTCCCTTCCGGAAAGCGCTCTCCACTTTCCTCTCGTTGGTCACCGGCAGCGCCGTCCTTCTCTCGCCAGGCTCTCATTGGTCAGCGGCAGTGCCGTCCCGCCCTCATGTGTCTCTCATTGGTGATCGACAGCACCGTCCCGCACTATCAGCGTCTCATTGGTCATCGACAGCTCCATCCCGCCTCCGCCAGCATCTCATTGGACAGCAGCAGCCTTTTGCCCGCCTTTTGCCCGCCTTTTGCCCGCCTTTTGCCCGCCTTTTGCCCGCCTTTTGCCCGCCTTTTGCCCGCCTTTTGCCCGCCTTTTGCCCGCCTTTTGCCCGCCTTTTGCCCGCCTTTTGCCCGCCTTTTGCCCGCCTTTTGCCCGCCTTTTGCCCGCATTTCTCTTCACTTTCCCCCGGCCCCTTTTCCCCTTTCCTCTTCTTTCTTCTCATGTCCTGTTTTTTTCTTCCAGGTCTGCTTTTTACTCTCCCTTCCCCCTTTTATCTCCCTGTTTTTTGCCCATTTGTCCCCCTCTTCTTCTCTCTCCTTTTCTCCTCCTCATCTCCTTTTCTTTTTCCTCCCTTTCTCATTCTTCTTTTCCCCTTTCCCCTCTTGTCTTCCTTTCCCTTTGGCCCCCTTTACTCTCCTCTTCTTCGCCCCCTTCTTCTTCTTTTTGCCCCCATCCCCACTTCCCCTTTCACCCCCTTTACCCCTTTTCCTCCCCATCTCCCTTTTCTCCCCGTCCCCCTTTTTTGTTTTCCTTTTCCTCTTTTTCTCCCCCTTCCTTCCCCCCCCCCCCCCCTCGGCCCCATTCCTTTTTCCTTCCCCATCGTCCCCTTTTCTTCCAAAGCCCATTCCATTCGCAGTGCGATAGCGGCTCCTGCGAGCAGCCGAGCCCCGAGCAGCAGCGCTGCGTCTTGGCTCCCCCATTGCCCGCTGCTGAGCTCTTCCTGCCCTGGCTCCTCATTGGCTGAGCGCTGCTGCTTCCCCTTCCCCTTTTTGGCGACGCTTCACCACTCGCACAAACAGCCAGCAGACGCACATCTTTGCTGCCCAAACGCACGCAGGCCTTCATTGCTTCATTGCTTTCTCACCACTGCTCTCTTAACCAACGTGCGGTCGGAACTTGCGGCTCTCAGGTTTTCAGCATCAACACAGACACAGCCTCTGAATTGCTTCATTACCCCCCTGCCATTTGTGACCTTCCCGCTGCTCGTCGTTCTGCTCATCCGGCAGTCCTTCTGCAGTGCTGAGCTCGGCAGGAGGACAGAGGGGAGCAGCTGGGAGCCTCACAGCCTCCTCGCGTTCCCACGCAGCGGGACAGCGCTGCTGCGTGCGATGGCCCTGATTCCTCCCTCGTCCCCCTTTTCCTTTTTTTCCTCCCTCGTCCCCCATTTCCTTTTGTCCTTCTCATGCACTTCCTGCTATCCCGCCTTATCCCCGCCTTCCCTCATCTCTTCTTGCACTCTTTGACCCCTTTTTCTCCCCCCATCCTTATTTCTCTTCACATTCTCCTGTTCTTTTTTCCCCTTTCCTCTTCTTCGTCCCCAGCTCCGCTTCCCCCACCTCACGTCCCCTTTCTTCTGTCCCTGTACCCCATTTTTCCCTTTTTTTCCCCACCCCCTTGTTTTGTTCTCTGCTGTCCCCTATTCCCTTTTTCCTCTTTGCTCTCTCTCTCCTTTCTTCCCCCTCATCCTGTTACAGAAGAGAGTGAAGGAATGATGGACAAGCTGGTGCAGGATGGCAGCAGCAGGGTGGAAGCCCAGGTGGGTGCGATGAAGCCGGGGGTGGGCCTGGGTGGAGCCCGAGCCCTGCCTGAGCTCATTTAAGGGCTGGGAATGGCAGGGCTCAGATGTGTGCCTGGGCTTCTGGTGTCAGTGAGGTTGGGTGAGCAGTGAGGTTTGGGAGGGACCGACTTGTTGGCCTTGAGATTGATGCCCAGCTCCTTGCTCGTCGCATTCTGTTTGGCTCGAGGTTCCGGACACGGCTTGCTCTTCTAAGCAGTGTGAGGACTGCGAGAAAGACTTTGTTGGATGCAGCAGGAAAGCACAGCCGCTGCTGGTGGATGCCAGTGTCCGCTCCTGAGGCTCTGCGCCAAGGTACGTGGATCCCTGCCGTCTCCTGTTTCACACGCTCGCTCAGGTCCTTTGGGGCTTGGTGTCGCTTGTCCCTCGTGCTCCCGTTGCTGTCACCGCGTGTTGTTCCTTTCCCCATGCTCAGCTCTGCCCAGTGCTGATGGGATGCCAGTGCCACCTGCTGCTCTTAAGAAAAGGTAGGTTTGATTTCTTTTGGTTTCCATAGCATTTGCTACACTTTCATTCTGTCTCTCTTCTTTTTTTTTTTTTTTTTTTTCTTTTTGCTCTCAATAAATGGCAGGTTCAATTCCTTTTGGCTCCTGTAGTGTTTGCTACACGTGTGTTCTGTTTCTCTTCTCTTTTTTCCATGTTGCCTGGCGGTGCCTGGCTGGAGTTCCCATGAGCCCCGGGCCCACTTGTGACCAAGTGAGGTGCCAAAAACAGAGGTATCTCCTAAACAGGCTTGTGCTGAGTGCTGTCCTCGTCTTGGGCTTTGTCCAATGCCCACCTTTCTTTTCTAGCCCACTTTGTTGAGGATGGCGTGTGAGGCTTTCTTCTTTCTTTGTAGGATTGGCGACTCCAGCCCCAGAAGTAGCAGGCATTTGGGGATGTCCAAGGTTCCGCAGTGAACGTGTCCTGTTCCTGGTAAAGGTGTGGGCGTTCCTGGACACGAAGGTATCTATCTTCATGCCTTGCCCATGTGCCCAGTCCCCCACCAGATGCTGTTTGCCTTTTGGCCCCCCTGATTTGCTGTACTGCTGCGCCCTGATCCTTGCAGAGGGGTAAGTGACACCTTTGTCCCTTCCGGAAAGCGCTCTCCACTTTCCTCTCGTTGGTCACCGGCAGCGCCGTCCTTCTCTCGCCAGGCTCTCATTGGTCAGCGGCAGTGCCGTCCCGCCCTCATGTGTCTCTCATTGGTGATCGACAGCACCGTCCCGCACTATCAGCGTCTCATTGGTCATCGACAGCTCCATCCCGCCTCCGCCAGCATCTCATTGGACAGCAGCAGCCTTTTGCCCGCCTTTTGCCCGCCTTTTGCCCGCCTTTTGCCCGCCTTTTGCCCGCCTTTTGCCCGCCTTTTGCCCGCCTTTTGCCCGCCTTTTGCCCGCCTTTTGCCCGCCTTTTGCCCGCCTTTTGCCCGCCTTTTGCCCGCCTTTTGCCCGCCTTTTGCCCGCCTTTTGCCCGCCTTTTGCCCGCCTTTTGCCCGCATTTCTCTTCACTTTCCCCCGGCCCCTTTTCCCCTTTCCTCTTCTTTCTTCTCATGTCCTGTTTTTTTCTTCCAGGTCTGCTTTTTACTCTCCCTTCCCCCTTTTATCTCCCTGTTTTTTGCCCATTTGTCCCCCTCTTCTTCTCTCTCCTTTTCTCCTCCTCATCTCCTTTTCTTTTTCCTCCCTTTCTCATTCTTCTTTTCCCCTTTCCCCTCTTGTCTTCCTTTCCCTTTGGCCCCCTTTACTCTCCTCTTCTTCGCCCCCTTCTTCTTCTTTTTGCCCCCATCCCCACTTCCCCTTTCACCCCCTTTACCCCTTTTCCTCCCCATCTCCCTTTTCTCCCCGTCCCCCTTTTTTGTTTTCCTTTTCCTCTTTTTCTCCCCCTTCCTTCCCCCCCCCCCCCCTCGGCCCCATTCCTTTTTCCTTCCCCATCGTCCCCTTTTCTTCCAAAGCCCATTCCATTCGCAGTGCGATAGCGGCTCCTGCGAGCAGCCGAGCCCCGAGCAGCAGCGCTGCGTCTTGGCTCCCCCATTGCCCGCTGCTGAGCTCTTCCTGCCCTGGCTCCTCATTGGCTGAGCGCTGCTGCTTCCCCTTCCCCTTTTTGGCGACGCTTCACCACTCGCACAAACAGCCAGCAGACGCACATCTTTGCTGCCCAAACGCACGCAGGCCTTCATTGCTTCATTGCTTTCTCACCACTGCTCTCTTAACCAACGTGCGGTCGGAACTTGCGGCTCTCAGGTTTTCAGCATCAACACAGACACAGCCTCTGAATTGCTTCATTACCCCCCTGCCATTTGTGACCTTCCCGCTGCTCGTCGTTCTGCTCATCCGGCAGTCCTTCTGCAGTGCTGAGCTCGGCAGGAGGACAGAGGGGAGCAGCTGGGAGCCTCACAGCCTCCTCGCGTTCCCACGCAGCGGGACAGCGCTGCTGCGTGCGATGGCCCTGATTCCTCCCTCGTCCCCCTTTTCCTTTTTTTCCTCCCTCGTCCCCCATTTCCTTTTGTCCTTCTCATGCACTTCCTGCTATCCCGCCTTATCCCCGCCTTCCCTCATCTCTTCTTGCACTCTTTGACCCCTTTTTCTCCCCCCATCCTTATTTCTCTTCACATTCTCCTGTTCTTTTTTCCCCTTTCCTCTTCTTCGTCCCCAGCTCCGCTTCCCCCACCTCACGTCCCCTTTCTTCTGTCCCTGTACCCCATTTTTCCCTTTTTTTCCCCACCCCCTTGTTTTGTTCTCTGCTGTCCCCTATTCCCTTTTTCCTCTTTGCTCTCTCTCTCCTTTCTTCCCCCTCATCCTGTTACAGAAGAGAGTGAAGGAATGATGGACAAGCTGGTGCAGGATGGCAGCAGCAGGGTGGAAGCCCAGGTGGGTGCGATGAAGCCGGGGGTGGGCCTGGGTGGAGCCCGAGCCCTGCCTGAGCTCATTTAAGGGCTGGGAATGGCAGGGCTCAGATGTGTGCCTGGGCTTCTGGTGTCAGTGAGGTTGGGTGAGCAGTGAGGTTTGGGAGGGACCGACTTGTTGGCCTTGAGATTGATGCCCAGCTCCTTGCTCGTCGCATTCTGTTTGGCTCGAGGTTCCGGACACGGCTTGCTCTTCTAAGCAGTGTGAGGACTGCGAGAAAGACTTTGTTGGATGCAGCAGGAAAGCACAGCCGCTGCTGGTGGATGCCAGTGTCCGCTCCTGAGGCTCTGCGCCAAGGTACGTGGATCCCTGCCGTCTCCTGTTTCACACGCTCGCTCAGGTCCTTTGGGGCTTGGTGTCGCTTGTCCCTCGTGCTCCCGTTGCTGTCACCGCGTGTTGTTCCTTTCCCCATGCTCAGCTCTGCCCAGTGCTGATGGGATGCCAGTGCCACCTGCTGCTCTTAAGAAAAGGTAGGTTTGATTTCTTTTGGTTTCCATAGCATTTGCTACACTTTCATTCTGTCTCTCTTCTTTTTTTTTTTTTTTTTTTTTTCTTTTTGCTCTCAATAAATGGCAGGTTCAATTCCTTTTGGCTCCTGTAGTGTTTGCTACACGTGTGTTCTGTTTCTCTTCTCTTTTTTCCATGTTGCCTGGCGGTGCCTGGCTGGAGTTCCCATGAGCCCCGGGCCCACTTGTGACCAAGTGAGGTGCCAAAAACAGAGGTATCTCCTAAACAGGCTTGTGCTGAGTGCTGTCCTCGTCTTGGGCTTTGTCCAATGCCCACCTTTCTTTTCTAGCCCACTTTGTTGAGGATGGCGTGTGAGGCTTTCTTCTTTCTTTGTAGGATTGGCGACTCCAGCCCCAGAAGTAGCAGGCATTTGGGGATGTCCAAGGTTCCGCAGTGAACGTGTCCTGTTCCTGGTAAAGGTGTGGGCGTTCCTGGACACGAAGGTATCTATCTTCATGCCTTGCCCATGTGCCCAGTCCCCCACCAGATGCTGTTTGCCTTTTGGCCCCCCTGATTTGCTGTACTGCTGCGCCCTGATCCTTGCAGAGGGGTAAGTGACACCTTTGTCCCTTCCGGAAAGCGCTCTCCACTTTCCTCTCGTTGGTCACCGGCAGCGCCGTCCTTCTCTCGCCAGGCTCTCATTGGTCACCGGCAGCGCCGTCCCGCCCTCGCCAGCCTGTGATTGGTCAGCGGCAGTGCCGTCCCGCCCTCATGTGTCTCTCATTGGTGATCGACAGCACCGTCCCGCACTATCAGCGTCTCATTGGTCATCGACAGCTCCATCCCGCCTCCGCCAGCATCTCATTGGACAGCAGCAGCCTTTTGCCCGCCTTTTGCCCGCCTTTTGCCCGCCTTTTGCCCATGTCAGTGGGATGTCAGTGCCACCTGCTGCTCTTAATAAAAGGTAGGTTTGATTTCTTTTGGTTTCCACAGCATTTGTGTTTCCGTATGCACCCATTCCATATTCTTGGGAAACCACAGCTTGGCCAGTTACCAAGATGACACCAATGTTGTGAACAGCAAATGGCGTTTATTGCACATATACACTAACTTATATAGCCTAAGTACTTCGTCTACGCCCCTAAGGGCACACACCACACATCAATCATAGAGAAGGGAGGGGGCCTAACACGTCACTCCCCGCGGGGGGGTCTCGCAGTCTCGCAGTTGCTGACAACATCTCCCCCCCCTTCATGCTCAAGAAAGTCTACTACAACTCGAGAGGACCCTAACCGCGTACAACCCGAAATCCCCGCGTTGCCCCTATACATACCATTGTCCTCTCGGTTAGGCCTTGTCCCGTTACATCCCGATTCGCAAAATAATCCTACCCTAATAACCCTACATTACTAGTAAAGTTATAGACAGAGAGATTAGAGATTAGAGTAATTGCTGATAGCTCTAGTGGCAGTATATATGCCCAATATATACCAACATTGTCTCAGGTACCTGTTGGAACATACCTCAAAAATAAGAAACGTCTGTTCAATATCAAGGCAGATGTCTCAAGCCTTGAGAGCACTGCTCTCACAAACCTGCTGTATGGAATTGCTTGTTCTCCAGGCCTCAATCTGGCCGTCTGTCCCTGAAGGGAACCCATTCTATTGCCCACAATGTATACTGCACTGGCTTAAGAACCATGCACATCAGATTTGTTACATGCAGAAAGAGAAGGCCTAATACTGTCAGGATTTCTAATGCATTTAAAGCAAGGAGTGATTTCAATCCCTGTTTCTCTACACAATTTATCAGGCATGTGATGTCTTTCCGATTGAGGGATACCCCTCCCAGGCCTCTGTTACCGTTCCCTACTGCCAGGAAGATCTCTAGTACTTTTCCTTCGTCTATCAGGCTAGATCTAAACTTCCCACAATCTGTTAGTCCATCTCTCTTAACTGCCAAATTCAAATTCACCTTTCTCCTTTCGCTATCCTGTTCAGTCACAGCTGTAAGCTGCGAGCTCCGCACCGCTCCCACTGTGCCCATCTCCCTTTGATCATACACTGACTGTTGTAGAGGCTTCTGATTGGTTCCATGCGCACTCAATCTTGTAAAAGGATGTGTGGGTCGAGTCAATGGGTCTGTACACTGTGGCAGAGAGTGGGTCCAGAGACTATCGTTATTTCTTTCTCCGTCGGGTGTAACCTGAGCAGAGGGCGCCGGCCGGGTGCCACCTACACCTTCAGGTGCAGTCAGAGTGGACAGTGCTGGCTGTACACTATCATCCGAGCACCTGCAAGTTACATCGCTTCCCTTTCTCTCTGCTGTTTTTTCTTCTACCGCTTCTCTAACTTTTGAGCAATCCATACCTGAGCCTTGCCCACAGTCCCCACCCCCCTGGGTGTTACTGCATTCCACCTCCTGAGATGAAACGGCAAGTATCCCATCCCAGCTCACTTTTCTCCCTGCCCCCACAGGTGGTGTTAGGTTACACAGAGAAGGATACAGCGGTTGTCTTGGATATGGCTGGGGAGTTTCAGCGACCTTGGGTTCCTGCACTTGAGCCGTTTTGCAAGATAAAAGTGCAGACAGTTCAGTGCAGTGTTCTTCTTCTACTTGTTTATGCGAAGCTGAATCCGAGGGGGTGGTGAAGGGGGATGCCAATGGTGCGGACGAGATGTTAGTAGTCTGAGGGCATATTTACGGTGTTCTCTTCCTCAGTGGACCTGCAAGAAAGCACGCTCCCCGCACAAGTAAGCATAATCCTGCCCAAGAGGCGCTCCCCCATTCCCATGGTTAACGCCACAATGGGCGAGGGGCTCACTGAGGTACGGGACCCCGATCTTGGGTAGGCAGAGTTGCATTGTCTGGCCCATTTGGTGTTCCCGGGGAGGGGCCCTGGGCCATTGGCACCCTCCCTCTCCCGTTTCCCTGCGGCACTATGACAAACTTCCAACATTGGTGTGCAACATGTCCAGCTCCGCCACATAATTGGCACCACCTCTCTGGTCCCTGTGAACCACCCTGGCCCGTCTTCTCAAGGCACTGCGCCTTGAAGTGACCACGCTGCCCACACGTAAAGCATGGGCCTTTATCCCTTTCTTCCCCGACCCGAGTGGCTGACATCACCGCGGTCTTAACTGCAGAACTAACTGAAGCAGCCATCCCTGCATGGCGGCTGCTAGTCCCTCATTAGTTAATGGTATGACCCTCTGATGATCTAATACATATTTAATAAGCTCCCCTGGGGTAGTTAGAGTTCCCGGTGCTGCTCTGATGATTTGCTGGATGTCTGGCAGCAATTTCTGCTTAAGACAATCTATTATGACTGGCGATGGGACCTCCCGTGGGAGATCAGATTCCTCCACTGCACGGATCAGGCGATTCGCAAAGTCAGAAAATGACTCAGAGGGGCCCTGCTTGATTTCTGCCCATGGAAGCACAGGTTCTGCAACCTTAGCCAATTCTCGCAGGGCTTGAAGGGCTGCAGTTGTAACGGCTGCCAGCTCTCCTGTCTAAGCAATGTTGCTTGTCCCTCCAGGAATCCCACCATTCCATCTGCCAGGCTCTGAAGAGGTGCAAGATTAGTTCTATTGCCTCGGCGCTGGCCGTTGGCTGGATGGTGGGGGTCGCGGGTGGCAGCAGCCACCACAGCTTGAAGTAATCTATTCCATTCATCATACCACAGGGTGTATTGTACAGGTTCAAGAATAACATGCATAAGGTTCACCACATCATATGGCAGGAGACTAGAAGCCATAAGAGCTTCCACTGCTGCCATGGTAACATGGGAACACAGACCTTTGATTTTAACTAAATCCGAAAGGCGAGTGATCACTTTGGAATCCAAAGGAGTCCAAACTGGATCCTCTGGTTTTACCACCACCGGGAGAGTAAGTGCGGTACCTGCTGGATCTGCAGCTCGTATGTCCTCTCTCACACGAGCCCAATCAGTGAGGGTAGGCGGGCCCCATGAAGCTGTCGATATGGGACCACGCCCCTCCTGAGCGGACCCCGGGGTCATCCGCGTTGGAGCGCCCCTCCCACAGCAAAACACTGCGGGGTCATCCACACCCCTCGGGGGGTGGCCGCCGTAGCAAGCGGATTCAGGCAATAGATGAGTCCTTCCCCGCTGTCGCATTCCACAGGCCGCACCACAACTCCTCCAGACATCTCTCCCTCCCCAAAGACCTTCTTATCAACTGTGCTAAAAGTTATACAGCATTCCTCCGCAGGCCCCTCTCTCCCTTTATCTTTAAAGGGCTTAAAAGGAGGTGGGTCCTCCTTTTATGGTCAAATCGTTCCTGCTCCATTTCGTTCTTCTTTATCCCCAGGGTCGTTGTTTCTGGTGGGGCCAAAGGAGTCAGCGCCATCTTGCCCTCCAGCAAACCTGTAGGGGAGACAAGACCCCCCCCGCCCCTAACACCTAGCACGGTCATCTGCAATTTTCTCCTCTCTCGCTTTCCTAAGAGCTGTCAAAATTAATCCCCACACTTTAAACTCCACAACTTTTTGAGTGGACATTGCCCTCTGTGAGAGCACAACAGTAAATGAATCCGGGTCATATATCAGGATCATATAGGTCAGAAGGGGATGATAATTATTAGCCCCTCCTTCTCCAGCAAGGAGAGTGTTGCTGAAATTTCCTTCTTAGAAGGAACATTTTTCCCACAATAAATTTTGCATGCATGCAGAAACACCTTTATGACGGCTTCCATATCGCCTCCGGCCGAACATATGCCTGGCCTCTTCCTGGCGCTTCCCCTAACATCCTAGGGGGATCCTGGCTCCTTTTCCCGAGCCTCCCACCTGACAAGGAGTAATGCGCACTCCTCCCCGTCCCTGGGCTTCCACTACTCCGCGGATTTGAATTTACCCGCTCCGCAATGAACTCCTGCTCCATTGGCAGACAGCTGATTCACTCCCAGGAATCGTTGGTCGAGGTCACCACTTGTTGCCATATGCGCCCGTTCCATATTACTGGGAAACTGCAGCTTGGCCAATTTCCGAGATGACACCAATGTGGTGAACAGCAAATGGCGTTTATTACACATATACATTAACTTGTATAGCCTAAGGACTTAGTCTACGCCCCTAAGGGCACACACCACGCATCAATCAAAGAGCAGGGAGGGGGCCTAACACGTCACACCCCGCGGAGGGGTTTTGCAGTCTCCCAGTTGCTGACAACACATTTGCTACACTTTCATTCTGTCTCTCTTCTTTTTTTTTTTTTTTTGCTATCAATAAATGGCAGGTTCAATTCATTTTGGCTCCGGTAGCATTTGCTACACTTGTTCTATTTCTCTTCTCTTTTTTCCATGTTGCCTGGCGGTGCCTCACTGGAGTTCCCATGACCCCAGGGCACTCTTCTGACCAAGTGCGGTGCCAAAATGAGAGGCACATGGGGGCGGGACCGCGCTGCCGATGACCATTCACAAGCTGGCAAGAGCAGGACGGCGCTGTCGATGACCAAAGAGAGGAAAGTGGAGAGCGCTTTCTGGAAGGGACAAAGGTGTCACTTACCCCTCTGCAAGGATCAGGGCGCATCAGGGCACCTCACTTGGTCACAAGTGGGCATGGGAACTCCGGCAAGGCACCGCCAGGCAACATGGAAAAAAAGAGAAACAGAACACACGTGTAGCAAATTCTACAGGAGCCAAAATGAATTCAACCTTCCATTTATTGAGAGCAAACAGAAAAAAAAAAGAAGAGAGACAGAAGGAAAGTGTAGCAAATGCTATGGAAACCAAAAGAAATCAAACCTACCTTTTCTTAAGAGCAGCAGGTGGCACTGGCATCCCATCAGCACTGGGCAGAGCTGAGCATGGGGAAAGGAACAACACCCGGTGACAGCAACGGGAGCACGAGGGACAAGCGACACCAAGCCCCAAAGGACCTGAGCGAGCGTGTGAAACAGGAGACGGCAGGGATCCACGTACCTTGGCGCAGAGCCTCAGGAGCGGACACTGGCATCCACCAGCGGCTGTGCTTTCCTGCTGCATCCAACAAAGTCTTTCTCGCAGTCCTCACGCTGCTTAGAAGAGCAAGCCGTGTCCGGAACCTCGAGCCAAACAGAATGCGACGAGCAAGGAGCTGGGCATCAATCTCAAGGCCAACAAGTCGGTCCCTCCCAAACCTCACTGCTCACCCAACCTCACTGACACCAGAAGCCCAGGCACACATCTGAGCCCGGCCATTCCCAGCCCTTAAATGAGCTCAGGCAGGGCTCGGGCTCCACCCAGTCCCCCCCCCGGCTTCATCGCACCCACCTGGGCTTCCACCCTGCTGCTGCCATCCTGCACAAGCTTGTCCATCACTCTCTTCTGTAACAGGATGAGGGGGGAGAAAGGAGAGAGAGAGCAAAGAGGAAAAAGGGAATAGGGGACAGCAGAGAACACAAAAAGAGGGCGGGTAAAAAAAGGTAAAAATGGGGTACAGGGATAGAAGAAAGGGGACGTGAGGTGGGGGGAAGCGGAGCTGGGGATGAAGAAGAGGAAAGGGGAAAAAAGAACAGGGGAATGTGAAGAGAAATAAGGATGGGGGGAGCAAAAGGGGTCAAAGAGTGCAAGAAGAGATGAGGGAAGGCGGGGAAAAGGTGGGATAGCAGGAAGTGCATGAAAAGGAAAAAGGAAAAGGGTGCGAGGCAGGGAAAAAAAGAAGAGGGGGATGGGGGAGGAAAAAAAGGAAAAGGGGACAACGGATTGAAAAAAGGAAAACGGGGACGAGGGAGGAAAAAAAGAAAAAGTTGGATGAGGGAGGAAAAAAAGAAAAAGGGGGACGAGGGAGGAATCAGGGCCATCGCACGCAGCAGCGCTGTCCCGCTGCGTGGGAACGTGAGGAGGCTGTGAGGCTCCCAGCTGCTCCCCTCTGTCCTCCTGCCGAGCTCAGCACTGCGGAAGGACTGCCGGATGAGCAGAACGACGAGCAGCGGGAAGGTCACGAATGGCAGGGGGTAATGAAGCAATTCAGAGGCTGTGTCTGTGTTGATGCTGAAAACCTGAGAGCCGCAAGTTCGACCGCACGTTGGTTAAGAGAGCAGTGGTGAGAAAGCAATGAAGCAATGAAGGCCTGCGTGTGTTTGGGCAGCAAAGATGTGCGTCTGCTGGCTGTTTGTGCGAGTGGTGAAGCGTCGCCAAAAAGAGGAAGCTGCAGCGCTCAGCCAATGAGGAGCCAGGGCAGGAAGAGCTCAGCAGCGGGCAATGGGGGAGCCAAGACGCAGCGCTGCTGCTCGGGGCTCGGCTGCTCGCAGGAGCCGCTATCGCACTGCGAATGGAATGGGCTTTGGAAGAAAAGGGGACGATGGGGAAGGAAAAGGAATGGGGTCGAGGGGGTGGGAAAGGAAGGGGGAGAAAAAGAGGAAAAGGAAAACAAAAAAGGGGGACGGGGAGAAAAGGGAGATGGGGAGGAAAAGGGGTAAAGGGGGTGAAAGAGGAAGTGGGGATGGGGGCAAAAAGAAGAAGAAGGAGGCGAAGAAGAGGAGAGTAAAGGGGGCAAAAGGGAAAGGAAGACAAGAGGGGAAAGGGGAAAAGAAGAATGAGAAAGGGAGGAAAAAGAAAAGGAGATGAGGAGGAGAAAAGGAGAGAGGAGAAGAGGGGGAAAAATGGGCAAAAAAAAGGGAGATAAAAGGGGGAAGGGACAGTAAAAAGGGGACCTGGAAGAAAAAAACAGGACATGAGAAGAAGGAAAAGGAAAGGGGAAAAGGGGCTGGGGGAAGGTGAAGAGATAGGCGGGGAAAAGGTGGGGAAAAGGCGGGGAAAAGGCTGCTGCTGTCCAATGAGATGCTGGCGGAGGCGGGATGGAGCTGTCGATGACCAATGAAAGACTGGCGAGGGCGGGACAGCGCTGCCGATGACCAATGAGAGGCTGGCGGGGGCGGGACGGTGCTGCCGATGACCAATGAGACGCTGATAGGGCGGGACGGTGCTGTCGATCACCAATGAGACGCTGATAGGGCGGGACGGTGCTGTCGATCACCAATGAGAGGCACACGAGGGCGGGACGGCACTGCCGCTGACCGATCACAGGCTGGCAAGGGCGGGACGGCACTGCCAATCACCAATCACAGGCTGACGAGGGCGGGACGGCCCTGCCGCTGACCAATGAGAGCCTGGCGAGAGAGGGACAGTGCTGCTGATGACCAGCGAGAGGAAAGTGGAGAGCGCTTTCTGGAAGGGACAAAGGTGTCACTTACCCCTCTGCAAGGATCAGGGCGCAGCAGTGCAGCAAATCAGGGGCCCAAAAGGCGAACAGCATCTGGTGGGGGACTGGGCACACGGGCAAGGCATGAAGATAGATACCTTCGTGTCCAGGAATGCCCACACCTTTACCAGGAACAGGACACGTTCACTGCAGAACCTTGGACATCCCAAAATGCCTGCTACTTCTGGGGCTGGAGTCGCCAATCCTACAAAGAAAGAAGAAAGCCTCACACGCCGTCCTCAACAAAGTGGGCTAGAAAAGAAAGGTGGGCATTGGACAAAGCCCAAGACGAGCACAGCACTCAGCACAAGCCTGTTTAGGAGATACCTCTGTTTTTGGCACCTCACTTGGTCACAAGTGGGCTCGGGGCTCATGGGAACTCCAGCGAGGCACCGCCAGGCAACATGGAAAAAAGAGAAGAGAAACAGAACACACGTGTAGCAAACACTACAGGAGCCAAAAGGAATTGAACCTGCCATTTATTGAGAGCAAAAAGAAAAAAAAAAAAAAAAAAGAAGAGAGACAGAATGAAAGTGTAGCAAATGCTATGGAAACCAAAAGAAATCAAACCTACCTTTTCTTAAGAGCAGCAGGTGGCACTGGCATCCCATCAGCACTGGGCAGAGCTGAGCATGGGGAAAGGAACAACACCCGGTGACAGCAACGGGAGCACGAGGGACAAGCGACACCAAGCCCCAAAGGACCTGAGCGAGCGTGTGAAACAGGAGACGGCAGGGATCCACGTACCTTGGCGCAGAGCCTCAGGAGCGGACACTGGCATCCACCAGCGGCTGTGCTTTCCTGCTGCATCCAACAAAGTCTTTCTCGCAGTCCTCACGCTGCTTAGAAGAGCAAGCCGTGTCCGGAACCTCGAGCCAAACAGAATGCGACGAGCAAGGAGCTGGGCATCAATCTCAAGGCCAACAAGTCGGTCCCTCCCAAACCTCACTGCTCACCCAACCTCACTGACACCAGAAGCCCAGGCACACATCTGAGCCCGGCCATTCCCAGCCCTTAAATGAGCTCAGGCAGGGCTCGGGCTCCACCCAGTCCCCCCCCCGGCTTCATCGCACCCACCTGGGCTTCCACCCTGCTGCTGCCATCCTGCACAAGCTTGTCCATCACTCTCTTCTGTAACAGGATGAGGGGGGAGAAAGGAGAGAGAGAGCAAAGAGGAAAAAGGGAATAGGGGACAGCAGAGAACACAAAAAGAGGGCGGGTAAAAAAAGGTAAAAATGGGGTACAGGGATAGAAGAAAGGGGACGTGAGGTGGGGGGAAGCGGAGCTGGGGATGAAGAAGAGGAAAGGGGAAAAAAGAACAGGGGAATGTGAAGAGAAATAAGGATGGGGGGAGCAAAAGGGGTCAAAGAGTGCAAGAAGAGATGAGGGAAGGCGGGGAAAAGGTGGGATAGCAGGAAGTGCATGAAAAGGAAAAAGGAAAAGGGTGCGAGGCAGGGAAAAAAAGAAGAGGGGGATGGGGGAGGAAAAAAAGGAAAAGGGGACAACGGATTGAAAAAAGGAAAACGGGGACGAGGGAGGAAAAAAAGAAAAAGTTGGATGAGGGAGGAAAAAAAGAAAAAGGGGGACGAGGGAGGAATCAGGGCCATCGCACGCAGCAGCGCTGTCCCGCTGCGTGGGAACGTGAGGAGGCTGTGAGGCTCCCAGCTGCTCCCCTCTGTCCTCCTGCCGAGCTCAGCACTGCGGAAGGACTGCCGGATGAGCAGAACGACGAGCAGCGGGAAGGTCACGAATGGCAGGGGGTAATGAAGCAATTCAGAGGCTGTGTCTGTGTTGATGCTGAAAACCTGAGAGCCGCAAGTTCGACCGCACGTTGGTTAAGAGAGCAGTGGTGAGAAAGCAATGAAGCAATGAAGGCCTGCGTGTGTTTGGGCAGCAAAGATGTGCGTCTGCTGGCTGTTTGTGCGAGTGGTGAAGCGTCGCCAAAAAGAGGAAGCTGCAGCGCTCAGCCAATGAGGAGCCAGGGCAGGAAGAGCTCAGCAGCGGGCAATGGGGGAGCCAAGACGCAGCGCTGCTGCTCGGGGCTCGGCTGCTCGCAGGAGCCGCTATCGCACTGCGAATGGAATGGGCTTTGGAAGAAAAGGGGACGATGGGGAAGGAAAAGGAATGGGGTCGAGGGGGTGGGAAAGGAAGGGGGAGAAAAAGAGGAAAAGGAAAACAAAAAAGGGGGACGGGGAGAAAAGGGAGATGGGGAGGAAAAGGGGTAAAGGGGGTGAAAGAGGAAGTGGGGATGGGGGCAAAAAGAAGAAGAAGGAGGCGAAGAAGAGGAGAGTAAAGGGGGCAAAAGGGAAAGGAAGACAAGAGGGGAAAGGGGAAAAGAAGAATGAGAAAGGGAGGAAAAAGAAAAGGAGATGAGGAGGAGAAAAGGAGAGAGGAGAAGAGGGGGAAAAATGGGCAAAAAAAAGGGAGATAAAAGGGGGAAGGGACAGTAAAAAGGGGACCTGGAAGAAAAAAACAGGACATGAGAAGAAGGAAAAGGAAAGGGGAAAAGGGGCTGGGGGAAGGTGAAGAGATAGGCGGGGAAAAGGTGGGGAAAAGGCGGGGAAAAGGCTGCTGCTGTCCAATGAGATGCTGGCGGAGGCGGGATGGAGCTGTCGATGACCAATGAAAGACTGGCGAGGGCGGGACAGCGCTGCCGATGACCAATGAGAGGCTGGCGGGGGCGGGACGGTGCTGCCGATGACCAATGAGACGCTGATAGGGCGGGACGGTGCTGTCGATCACCAATGAGACGCTGATAGGGCGGGACGGTGCTGTCGATCACCAATGAGAGGCACACGAGGGCGGGACGGCACTGCCGCTGACCGATCACAGGCTGGCAAGGGCGGGACGGCACTGCCAATCACCAATCACAGGCTGACGAGGGCGGGACGGCCCTGCCGCTGACCAATGAGAGCCTGGCGAGAGAGGGACAGTGCTGCTGATGACCAGCGAGAGGAAAGTGGAGAGCGCTTTCTGGAAGGGACAAAGGTGTCACTTACCCCTCTGCAAGGATCAGGGCGCAGCAGTGCAGCAAATCAGGGGCCCAAAAGGCGAACAGCATCTGGTGGGGGACTGGGCACACGGGCAAGGCATGAAGATAGATACCTTCGTGTCCAGGAATGCCCACACCTTTACCAGGAACAGGACACGTTCACTGCAGAACCTTGGACATCCCAAAATGCCTGCTACTTCTGGGGCTGGAGTCGCCAATCCTACAAAGAAAGAAGAAAGCCTCACACGCCGTCCTCAACAAAGTGGGCTAGAAAAGAAAGGTGGGCATTGGACAAAGCCCAAGACGAGGACAGCACTCAGCACAAGCCTGTTTAGGAGATACCTCTGTTTTTGGCACCTCACTTGGTCACAAGTGGGCCCGGGGCTCATGGGAACTCCAGCCAGGCACCGCCAGGCAACATGGAAAAAAGAGAAGAGAAACAGAACACACGTGTAGCAAACACTACAGGAGCCAAAAGGAATTGAACCTGCCATTTATTGAGAGCAAAAAGAAAAAAAAAAAAAAAAAAAAGAAGAGAGACAGAATGAAAGTGTAGCAAATGCTATGGAAACCAAAAGAAATCAAACCTACCTTTTCTTAAGAGCAGCAGGTGGCACTGGCATCCCATCAGCACTGGGCAGAGCTGAGCATGGGGAAAGGAACAACACCCGGTGACAGCAACGGGAGCACGAGGGACAAGCGACACCAAGCCCCAAAGGACCTGAGCGAGCGTGTGAAACAGGAGACGGCAGGGATCCACGTACCTTGGCGCAGAGCCTCAGGAGCGGACACTGGCATCCACCAGCGGCTGTGCTTTCCTGCTGCATCCAACAAAGTCTTTCTCGCAGTCCTCACGCTGCTTAGAAGAGCAAGCCGTGTCCGGAACCTCGAGCCAAACAGAATGCGACGAGCAAGGAGCTGGGCATCAATCTCAAGGCCAACAAGTCGGTCCCTCCCAAACCTCACTGCTCACCCAACCTCACTGACACCAGAAGCCCAGGCACACATCTGAGCCCGGCCATTCCCAGCCCTTAAATGAGCTCAGGCAGGGCTCGGGCTCCACCCAGTCCCCCCCCCGGCTTCATCGCACCCACCTGGGCTTCCACCCTGCTGCTGCCATCCTGCACAAGCTTGTCCATCACTCTCTTCTGTAACAGGATGAGGGGGGAGAAAGGAGAGAGAGAGCAAAGAGGAAAAAGGGAATAGGGGACAGCAGAGAACACAAAAAGAGGGCGGGTAAAAAAAGGTAAAAATGGGGTACAGGGATAGAAGAAAGGGGACGTGAGGTGGGGGGAAGCGGAGCTGGGGATGAAGAAGAGGAAAGGGGAAAAAAGAACAGGGGAATGTGAAGAGAAATAAGGATGGGGGGAGCAAAAGGGGTCAAAGAGTGCAAGAAGAGATGAGGGAAGGCGGGGAAAAGGTGGGATAGCAGGAAGTGCATGAAAAGGAAAAAGGAAAAGGGTGCGAGGCAGGGAAAAAAAGAAGAGGGGGATGGGGGAGGAAAAAAAGGAAAAGGGGACAACGGATTGAAAAAAGGAAAACGGGGACGAGGGAGGAAAAAAAGAAAAAGTTGGATGAGGGAGGAAAAAAAGAAAAAGGGGGATGAGGGAGGAATCAGGGCCATCGCACGCAGCAGCGCTGTCCCGCTGCGTGGGAACGTGAGGAGGCTGTGAGGCTCCCAGCTGCTCCCCTCTGTCCTCCTGCCGAGCTCAGCACTGCGGAAGGACTGCCAGATGAGCAGAACGACGAGCAGCGGGAAGGTCACAAATGGCAGGGGGTAATGAAGCAATTCAGAGGCTGTGTCTGTGTTGATGCTGAAAACCTGAGAGCCGCAAGTTCGACCGCACGTTGGTTAAGAGAGCAGTGGTGAGAAAGCAATGAAGCAATGAAGGCCTGCGTGTGTTTGGGCAGCAAAGATGTGTGTCTGCTGGCTGTTTGTGCGAGTGGTGAAGCGTCGCCAAAAAGAGGAAGCTGCAGCGCTCAGCCAATGAGGAGCCAGGGCAGGAAGAGCTCAGCAGCGGGCAATGGGGGAGCCAAGACGCAGCGCTGCTGCTCGGGGCTCGGCTGCTCGCAGGAGCCGCTATCGCACTGCGAATGGAATGGGCTTTGGAAGAAAAGGGGACGATGGGGAAGGAAAAGGAATGGGGTCGAGGGGGTGGGAAAGGAAGGGGGAGAAAAAGAGGAAAAGGAAAACAAAAAAGGGGGACGGGGAGAAAAGGGAGATGGGGAGGAAAAGGGGTAAAGGGGGTGAAAGGGGAAGTGGGGATGGGGGCAAAAAGAAGAAGAAGGGGGCGAAGAAGAGGAGGAGAGTAAAAGGGGCCAAAGGGAAAGGAAAACAAGAGGGGAAAGGGGAAAAGAAGAATGAGAAAGGGAGGAAAAAGAAAAGGAGATGAGGAGGAGAAAAGGAGAGAGGAGAAGAGGGGGAAAAATGGGCAAAAAAAAGGGAGATAAAAGGGGGAAGGGACAGTAAAAAGGGGACCTGGAAGAAAAAAACAGGACATGAGAAGAAGGAAAAGGAAAGGGGAAAAGGGGCTGGGGGAAGGTGAAGAGATAGGCGGGGAAAAGGTGGGGAAAAGGCGGGGAAAAGGCTGCTGCTGTCCAATGAGATGCTGGCGGAGGCGGGATGGAGCTGTCGATGACCAATGAAAGACTGGCGAGGGCGGGACAGCGCTGCCGATGACCAATGAGAGGCTGGCGGGGGCGGGACGGTGCTGCCGATGACCAATGAGACGCTGATAGGGCGGGACGGTGCTGTCGATCACCAATGAGACGCTGATAGGGCGGGACGGTGCTGTCGATCACCAATGAGAGGCACACGAGGGCGGGACGGCACTGCCGCTGACCGATCACAGGCTGGCAAGGGCGGGACGGCACTGCCAATCACCAATCACAGGCTGACGAGGGCGGGACGGCCCTGCCGCTGACCAATGAGAGCCTGGCGAGAGAGGGACAGTGCTGCTGATGACCAGCGAGAGGAAAGTGGAGAGCGCTTTCTGGAAGGGACAAAGGTGTCACTTACCCCTCTGCAAGGATCAGGGCGCAGCAGTGCAGCAAATCAGGGGCCCAAAAGGCGAACAGCATCTGGTGGGGGACTGGGCACACGGGCAAGGCATGAAGATAGATACCTTCGTGTCCAGGAACGCCCACACCTTTACCAGGAACAGGACACGTTCACTGCAGAACCTTGGACATCCCAAAATGCCTGCTACTTCTGGGGCTGGAGTCGCCAATCCTACAAAGAAAGAAGAAAGCCTCACACGCCGTCCTCAACAAAGTGGGCTAGAAAAGAAAGGTGGGCATTGGACAAAGCCCAAGACGAGGACAGCACTCAGCACAAGCCTGTTTAGGAGATACCTCTGTTTTTGGCACCTCACTTGGTCACAAGTGGGCCCGGGGCTCATGGGAACTCCAGCGAGGCACCGCCAGGCAACATGGAAAAAAGAGAAGAGAAACAGAACACACGTGTAGCAAACACTACAGGAGCCAAAAGGAATTGAACCTGCCATTTATTGAGAGCAAAAAGAAAAAAAAAAAAAAAAAAAAGAAGAGAGACAGAATGAAAGTGTAGCAAATGCTATGGAAACCAAAAGAAATCAAACCTACCTTTTCTTAAGAGCAGCAGGTGCCACTGGCATCCCATCAGCACTGGGCAGAGCTGAGCATGGGCAAAGGAACAACACCCGGTGACAGCAACGGGAGCACGAGGGACAAGCGACACCAAGCCCCAAAGGACCTGAGCGAGCGTGTGAAACAGGAGACGGCAGGGATCCACGTACCTTGGCGCAGAGCCTCAGGAGCGGACACTGGCATCCACCAGCGGCTGTGCTTTCCTGCTGCATCCAACAAAGTCTTTCTCGCAGTCCTCACGCTGCTTAGAAGAGCAAGCTGTGTCCGGAACCTCGAGCCAAACAGAATGCGACGAGCAAGGAGCTGGGCATCAATCTCAAGGCCAACAAGTCGGTCCCTCCCAAACCTCACTGCTCACCCAACCTCACTGACACCAGAAGCCCAGGCACACATCTGAGCCCGGCCATTCCCAGCCCTTAAATGAGCTCAGGCAGGGCTCGGGCTCCACCCAGTCCCCCCCCCGGCTTCATCGCACCCACCTGGGCTTCCACCCTGCTGCTGCCATCCTGCACAAGCTTGTCCATCACTCTCTTCTGTAACAGGATGAGGGGGGAGAAAGGAGAGAGAGAGCAAAGAGGAAAAAGGGAATAGGGGACAGCAGAGAACACAAAAAGAGGGCGGGTAAAAAAAGGTAAAAATGGGGTACAGGGATAGAAGAAAGGGGACGTGAGGTGGGGGGAAGCGGAGCTGGGGATGAAGAAGAGGAAAGGGGAAAAAAGAACAGGGGAATGTGAAGAGAAATAAGGATGGGGGGAGCAAAAGGGGTCAAAGAGTGCAAGAAGAGATGAGGGAAGGCGGGGAAAAGGTGGGATAGCAGGAAGTGCATGAAAAGGAAAAAGGAAAAGGGTGCGAGGCAGGGAAAAAAAGAAGAGGGGGATGGGGGAGGAAAAAAAGGAAAAGGGGACAACGGATTGAAAAAAGGAAAACGGGGACGAGGGAGGAAAAAAAGAAAAAGTTGGATGAGGGAGGAAAAAAAGAAAAAGGGGGACGAGGGAGGAATCAGGGCCATCGCACGCAGCAGCGCTGTCCCGCTGCGTGGGAATGTGAGGAGGCTGTGAGGCTCCCAGCTGCTCCCCTCTGTCCTCCTGCCGAGCTCAGCACTGCGGAAGGACTGCCGGATGAGCAGAACGACGAGCAGCGGGAAGGTCACGAATGGCAGGGGGTAATGAAGCAATTCAGAGGCTGTGTCTGTGTTGATGCTGAAAACCTGAGAGCCGCAAGTTCGACCGCACGTTGGTTAAGAGAGCAGTGGTGAGAAAGCAATGAAGCAATGAAGGCCTGCGTGTGTTTGGGCAGCAAAGATGTGCGTCTGCTGGCTGTTTGTGCGAGTGGTGAAGCGTCGCCAAAAAGAGGAAGCTGCAGCGCTCAGCCAATGAGGAGCCAGGGCAGGAAGAGCTCAGCAGCGGGCAATGGGGGAGCCAAGACGCAGCGCTGCTGCTCGGGGCTCGGCTGCTCGCAGGAGCCGCTATCGCACTGCGAATGGAATGGGCTTTGGAAGAAAAGGGGACGATGGGGAAGGAAAAGGAATGGGGTCGAGGGGGTGGGAAAGGAAGGGGGAGAAAAAGAGGAAAAGGAAAACAAAAAAGGGGGACGGGGAGAAAAGGGAGATGGGGAGGAAAAGGGGTAAAGGGGGTGAAAGAGGAAGTGGGGATGGGGGCAAAAAGAAGAAGAAGGAGGCGAAGAAGAGGAGAGTAAAGGGGGCAAAAGGGAAAGGAAGACAAGAGGGGAAAGGGGAAAAGAAGAATGAGAAAGGGAGGAAAAAGAAAAGGAGATGAGGAGGAGAAAAGGAGAGAGGAGAAGAGGGGGAAAAATGGGCAAAAAAAAAGGGAGATAAAAGGGGGAAGGGACAGTAAAAAGGGGACCTGGAAGAAAAAAACAGGACATGAGAAGAAGGAAAAGGAAAGGGGAAAAGGGGCTGGGGGAAGGTGAAGAGATAGGCGGGGAAAAGGTGGGGAAAAGGCGGGGAAAAGGCTGCTGCTGTCCAATGAGATGCTGGCGGAGGCGGGATGGAGCTGTCGATGACCAATGAAAGACTGGCGAGGGCGGGACAGCGCTGCCGATGACCAATGAGAGGCTGGCGGGGGCGGGACGGTGCTGCCGATGACCAATGAGACGCTGATAGGGCGGGACGGTGCTGTCGATCACCAATGAGACGCTGATAGGGCGGGACGGTGCTGTCGATCACCAATGAGAGGCACACGAGGGCGGGACGGCACTGCCGCTGACCGATCACAGGCTGGCAAGGGCGGGACGGCACTGCCAATCACCAATCACAGGCTGACGAGGGCGGGACGGCCCTGCCGCTGACCAATGAGAGCCTGGCGAGAGAGGGACAGTGCTGCTGATGACCAGCGAGAGGAAAGTGGAGAGCGCTTTCTGGAAGGGACAAAGGTGTCACTTACCCCTCTGCAAGGATCAGGGCGCAGCAGTGCAGCAAATCAGGGGCCCAAAAGGCAAACAGCATCTGGTGGGGGACTGGGCACACGGGCAAGGCATGAAGATAGATACCTTCGTGTCCAGGAACGCCCACACCTTTACCAGGAACAGGACACGTTCACTGCAGAACCTTGGACATCCCAAAATGCCTGCTACTTCTGGGGTTGGAGTCGCCAATCCTACAAAGAAAGAAGAAAGCCTCACACGCCGTCCTCAACAAAGTGGGCTAGAAAAGAAAGGTGGGCATTGGACAAAGCCCAAGACGAGGACAGCACTCAGCACAAGCCTGTTTAGGAGAGGTATCTCAGAGGCTGTGTCTGTGTTGATGCTGTAAACCTGAGTGCCGCAAGTTCCAACCGCACGTTCGTGATGAGAGCAGTGGTGAGAAAGCAATGAAGCAATGAAGGCCTGCGTGTGTTCGGGCAGCAAAAATGTGCGTCTGCTGGCTGTTTGTGCGAGTGGTGAAGCATCGCCAAAAAGGGGAACCTGCAGCGCTCAGCCAATGAGGAACCAGGGCAGGAAGAGCTCAGCAGCGGGCAATGGGGGAGCCAAGACGCAGCGCTGCTGCTCGGGGCTCTGCTGCTCGCAGGAGCCGCCATCGCACTGCGAATGGAATCAGCTTTGGAAGAAAAGGGGACGATGGGGACGGAAAAATGAATGGGAATGAGGAGGGAAAAACGAATGGGTACAAGGAGGGGAAAAGGAAAATGGGAAAACAGGGATGGGGCAAAAAGGGAGATGGGGAGGAAAAGAGGTAAAGGGGGTGAAAGGGGAAGTGGGGATGGGGGCATAAAGAAGAAAAACGGGGGGAAAGAAGAGAAGGGATAGACGGGAAAAGGGGAAAGGAAGACAAGGGGGGAAAGGGGAAAAGGAAAATGAGGGGGGGAGGAAAAAGAAAAGGAGACGAGGAATAGGAAAGGATAGAGGAGAGCAGGTGAAAAAGGGGAGTGTAGGAGAGCAGGGGAACAAGGGGGGATAAAAGGGGAGATAAAAGGGGGGAATGGACAGAAAAAAGGGGACCTGGAAGGAAAAAAGGGGACCTGAGGACAAGGAAGGAGAAAGGGGAAAAGGGGAAAGGGGAAGGTGAAGAGAAACGGGGGAAAGGCGGGGAAAAGGCGGGGCAAAGACGGGGCAAAGGCAGGGCAAAGGCGGGGCAGAAAGAGGGGGAAAACGGGGATGTGGAGGAAAAGGGGATAAAGCGGAATTGGGGACGGAGAGGAAATGGGGATGGAAAAGGGAAAGATAGAGGAGATTGGGCTTTACCAACATCCCGTAGCTGCTCATCCATGGTCTGCTTCCTGTCTTTCCTGGGAACATACCAACTTCCTTGGCAGTTGGTAGCTTAGGGGTTTTGCAGAAGACATCTTTCCTGACAGCCCTTAAGGCAGTCAAACCAGCAGTTATCTGCTGCCATTGCAGCAACTCAGGGGAGCCCCGAAGACCAACAGAATCAATTGGGGCTGTTGTCAGCAACTGCGAGACTGCGAGTTCCCCCCCTGTGGGTTGTGACGTGCTAAACTCCCTCCCTGCTCTAATGATTGATGTGTGGTGCATGCCCTTAGGGGCGTAGACGAAGTAATTAGGCTATATAAGTTAGTGTATACGTGTAATAAACGCCATTTGCTGCTCATCACATTGGTGTCATCTCAGTAATTGGCCAAGCTGCGGACTTGTGGGGAAGCGGAACAGGTGCGTACGGCAACAAGTGGTGACCTCGACGTGATTCCTGGGAGTGAATCAGCTGTCTGCCAGAAGCAGGAATCCATTGCGGAGCGGTAATTTCAAATCCGCGGAGTAGTGGAAGCCCAGGGACGGGGAGGAGGTGGCCATTACTCCTCGTCAGGCGGGAGGCTCGGGAGAAGGAGCTGGGATCCCCCTAGGATGTTAGGGGAAGCACCAAGAAGAGGCCAGACATAAGTTCGGCCAGAGGCGATATGGAAGCCGTTATAAAGGTGATTCTGCATGCATGCAAAATTTATTGTGGGAAAAATGTTCCTTCTAAGAAGGAAATTTCAGCGACACTCTCCTTACTGGAGAAGGAGGGACTATTATCATCCCCTTCTGACTTATACGATCCCGATAATTGGGATTCGTTTACTGCCGCACTCTCACAGAGGGCAATGTTTACTCAGAAAGTAGCAGATTTGAAGGTGTGGGGATTGATTTTAACAGCTCTTAGGAAAGCGAGACAGGAGAAAATTGCAGATGACCGTGCTAGGGATCTGCTGGGGTTAGGGCAGAGGGGGGGGCTTGTCTCCCCTACAGGTTCGCTGGAGGGCAAGATGGCACTGACTCCTTCGGCCCCACCAGAAACAACGACCCTGGAGATAAAGAAGAACGAAGTAGAGCAGGAGTGATCATATCATAAAGGGGAGGACTCGCCTCCTTACCTGGCTTGCAGCGTATATCCTTCACTTAAGCCCTGTAAAGATAATGGGGAAGGAGGGTAGGCGGAGGAATTCGGTATGACTTCTAGCACAGTTGATAAGAAGGTCTTTGGGGAGGGAGAGATGTCTGGAGGAGTTGTGGTGCGACCTGTGGGACGCAACAGCGGGGGCAGGACTCACCTATTGCCCGAATCCGCTTGCTACGGCAGTCACCCCCCGAGGGGCTTGGATGGCCCCACACTGCCTTGTGGTGGGAGGGGCGCTCCAACGCAGATATCCCCGGGGTCCGCTCAGGAGGGGCGTGGTCCCATATCAGTCGTTTCATGGGGCCCGCCTACCCTCACTGATTGGGCTCGTGTGAGAGAGGACATACGGGCCGCAGATCCAGCACGTGTCGCACTCACTCTCCCGGTGTTGGTAAAACCAGAGGGCCCAGCTTGGACTCCTCTGGATTCCAAAGCGATTACTCTTCTTTCGGATTTAGTTAAAATCAAAGGTCTGCGTTCCCCGGTTACTATGGCAGCAGTGGAAGCTCTTATGGCTTCTAGTCTTCTGCCATATGATGTAGTGAACTTTATGCATGTTATTCTTGAACCTGTACAATACACCCTGTGGTATGATGAATGGAATAGATTACTTCAAGCTGTGGTGGCTGCTGCCACCCGTGACCACCATCATCCAGCTAATGGCCAGGGTAGAGGTGACAGAACTAGTCTCGCACAGCTTCAGAGCCTGGCAGATGGAATGGTGGGATCCCCGGAGGGCCAAGCAGCATTGCTTAGAGCAGGAGAGCTGGCAGCCGTTACAACTGCAGCCCTTCAAGCCCTGCGAGAATTGGCTAAGGTTGCGGAACCTGTGCTTCCATGGGCAGACATCAAGCAGGGCCCCTTTGAGTCATTTACTGACTTTGCGAATCACCTAATTCGTGCAGTGGAGGGATCTGATCTCCCAAGTGAGGTCCAATCCCCAGTCATAATAGATTGTCTTAAACAAAAATCGCTGCCGGAAATCCAGCAAATCATCAGAGCAGCACCGGGAACTCTAACTACCCCAGGGGAGCTTATTAAATATGTATTAGATCATCAGAGAGTCACACCATTAACTAATGAGGGATTAGTAGCCGCCATGCAGGGAATGGCTGCTTCAGTTAATTCGGCAGTTAAGACCGCGATGGTGGCAGCCACTCAGGCCGGGGAAGGAAGGGATAAAGGCCTGTGCTTTAAGTGTGGGCAGCGTGGCCATTTCAAGGCGCAGTGCCCTAAGAAGATGGGGCAAGGACTAGAGAAGCGGTGCCAATTATGCGGCGGAGCCGGACATGTTGCACATCAGTGTAGGAAATTTAAAATTAAGTCGCAGGGAAACGGGAGAGGGAGGGTGCCAATGGCCCAGGGCTCCTGCCCGTCATCTCTAGCTGGGCCAGAAGCGCAACACCCACAGTGGCATTAACTATGGATTTAGAAGAACGACCAATCATTAAGGTTATGATGTCATATATGGATTCAGAGCTCCCGCCATCAGTGCCCAGAACGGTGTTTTTTATGGCTTTACTCGATTCTGGTGCGGATATTACCGTCATCTCAGAAGATGACTGGCCTCGGCAGTGGCCCACGACTTTTATGTGGAGAGCGATTGCGGGTGTGGGGGGGTCTGCCCACCAGAAAGGCAGACAGGGTGGTAGAGCTCGCAATCATCAACGATGATGGTTCTATGGAGAAAAATGTAATCATCCTCCCTACTTTAGTACCGATAAGAGGATCCATATTAGGCAGGGACTTCCTTCTTGAGTTGGGAATAAAACTGACAAATTTATGAAAAGGGCCACTGTCCATCATTTAGCGCTGCAATATGCGATTCCATTGCGTTGGAAACGGGATGCATCTCCCATTTGGGTGGATCAGTGGCCCCTTCCTGTTGATAAATTAGCAGCGCTTGTACAGCTTGTTTCACGAGAGTTTGCTGCAGGACATGTAGAACTGTCACTCAGCAACTGGAATACATCCGTTTTTGTAATTCAGAAAGCATTGGGATCTTTCTGACTGTTACATGATCTCCGAGCAGTCAATGCACAACTTGTCCCTTTTGGCCCGGTTCAGCAAGGGGGACCTCTACTTTCGGCTATACCGGAAGGATGGCCCCTGATGGTCATTGAACTTAAGGATTGCTTCTTCTCCATTCCACTGGCGGAGCAGGACAGAGAGGCTTTTGCATTCACTGTCCCGGTCATAAACAATCAGGGACCCACTCAAAGATTTCAGTGGAAGGTTCTTCCGCCGGGAATGACCTGCTCTCCAATAATTTGTCAACTGGTAGTAGGCAAGGTTAGAGAACCAGTACAACAGTCATTATCGAACTGTCAGCTTGCTCATTATATGGACGACCTGTTGCTTGCAGCGCCAAGTGATTCTCAGCTGCAAGTGCTAGAGGAGCAGATAGTTAATGTGCTTACTACCGCTGGATTTGTTATTTCACAAGAAAAAATTCAGAGAGAACCAGGAATTGAGTTCCTGGGATACAGGTTTGGATCTGAAACGGTGATCCCGGAAGGATTAAAAATCAAACCCCATATTACAACCCTGTGGGATGTTCAGAAGCTGGTGGGGGCCATACAATGGGTGTGAAATGCATTAGGTATACCTCCACGACTTACGAAACCCTTTTATGATCAACTAAAGGGATCTAACCCTCAGGAAGAGAGACAATGGACACCAGAGATGGAGTCTGCTTGGCAAGAGATACTAGTAGCCTGTTCCTCAAATGCGCTTGCGAGGTGGAATTCAGACCAGCCACTAGAAGGTGCAGTGACTAGATGCCAGGAGGGGTCAGCAGCTGTGATAGGGCATACCCTTAGCTCTCATCCTCACCCATTGTGCTGGTTGTTTTCTGTTCAGCCGACAAAAGCATTTATCTCGTGGTTAGAACAACTCTCGTTTTTGTTACGTAAAGCCCGTCTTACTGCAATAAGGGCCTTTGGAAAGGACCTTGATATTATATACTTACCTCAGACACCCTGTAACATTGTTACTGATTCTGCATTCATAGCTAGGATGTTATTGCGTATGGGTAAAGAGGGACAACCCAATACAATAACTGCAGCCCTATTGTAAGATGCCTTAGTGGTTAGGTCAGAGCCTGTTGCCATCCTTCACGTCTGTAGCCATTCTGAGGTCCCAGGATTCTTTACAAAAGGAAATGACATAGCTGATCGAGTGGCTAGGAGGCAGGTGTATACCCTGTGAGAGGCTCGTGATCTTCATTCTGCATTACACATAGGGGCAAAAGCATTAGCTCGAACTTGTTCTATTCCTGTTACAGTTGCTAGAGAAATTGTGCAGATGTGTCCATATTGTAATTCCGCGCCAGCGTTAGGGGCGGGGGTTAATCCCCGCGGTCTCGCCCCATTGGATATTTGGCAGACAGACTTTGCAATGGAACCACGAATGGCACCAAGACAATGGCTCGCAGTGACAGTTGATACGTCCTCTACAGTCATTATTGCTACACAGCACAGCCGTACCAGCTCTACGGCGGCACAACATCATTGGGCCACAGCCATAGCAGTTCTGGGAATGCCACACCACATAAAAACAGATAATGGCTCTTGTTTCACTTCACGTTCGTCTAAAGAGTGGTTGGCCCGTTGGAATATCACATATACTACAGGAATTTCAGGCAACTCACAAGGTCAAGCTATTGTTGAAAGGGCTAACCGCCTCCTCAGAGAGAAAATTCGTGTCCTGGGGGAGGGGGAAGGACATACGGGAAGAATTCCAGTATCAGAACAAGGGGAGATTTTGGCGCGAGCACTATATGCGTTGAATCATTTTGAGCGTGGGGAAAACACAAGAACCCCGATACAAAAGCATTGGCAGCCAAGAATCATTGAGGAAGGGCCACCGGTTAAGATTAAGGTGGAAAGTGGTATTTGGGAATCAGGCTGGTCTATTTTGGTATGGGGAAGGGGGTACGCTGCAGTAAAAAATAAGAATTCTGGGAAAATTTTGTGGGTCAGCGACAAGCGACACCAAGCCCCAAAGAACCTGAGCGAGCGTGTGAAACAGGAGACGGCAGGGATCCACGTACCTTGGCGCAGAGCCTCAGGAGCGGACACTGGCACCCACCAGCGGCTGTGCTTTCCTGCTGCATCCAACAAAGTCTTTCTCGCAGTCCTCACACTGCTTAGAAGAGCAAGCTGTGTCCGGAACCTTGAGCCGAACAGAATGCCACGAGCAAGGAGCTGGGCATCAATCTCAAGGCCAACAAGTCGGTCCCTCCCAAACCTCACTGCTCACCCAACCTCACTGACACCAGAAGCCCAGGCACACATCTGAGCCCTGCGATTCCCAGCCCTTCCATGAGCTCAGTTGTCACGGAGTTGACCAGATCAATCTATGTCCGTGACAGGGGCGACAGGCCTCTGCCATTTCCCCCCACCCCAGTCCCATAAAAAATGGGAAGGAAGGAAGGGAGGAAAAGAGCAGCGGCAGCAATCTATGGAGGAAAACTTATTTTACTATAATATCGGAATACAAAATAACACAATAGATACAATGTAATTGAAATTGAGATTAATAAATCAGACAAGATGAGAGAGAGAGTTCCCAGGACCGAGTCAAACCTGAAAAGCTTGGAACGGCTAGGAAAGCATCTCCAGCACCCACTGCAAGGCAGCAAGAGAGTGCCCCCCCCACCCAGAAGGGCCAGATCTCGTGACTGTTGTAATGTACAGGGATAGGTACCTGGGACTGGGGCAGTGACACTTTAATGCCCTGTACACTGCATGATGTTTTGATGTGGAATACTGAAATCCAAAAACAAAAAACAAAAACATAGAACCATGACATTCCACCCCTTATTCTACATCGTTACATCATGCTTAAAATATATATACATACATACAAACAAAAAAATGATTACAATGCATTACACACACATGGCTATATATATATATATATATACATAGAATTAGTAACTGCACTCCCCCGGCATCAAGTTTCCCTGTGGTACACAGTGGACATCTCCATTCTTTTGCATTACCCACCAAGTGCATCCTGGTCCCTGGGCAAAAACTGTACCACGGAGAGGTTTGCCCTTTCCAGAAGCTGGAAGAACACAAACTGCCTTTCCTAACATGTTCTTTACATGTACAACGGGGACTTTATCTCCCTCTACGGTATGTAGGGAACTGGATTGGTTAGGACCGTCACGATTGATAGATCCTCTGGTATTGACTAACCAGGTGGCTTCTGCCAAATGCTTCTCCCAGTGCTTAAATGTTCCGCCACCCAGTGCTTTTAGCATCGTTTTTAACAATCCATTGTATCGTTCAATTTTACCAGAGGCTGGTGCATGGTAGGGAATATGGTAAATCCACTCAATGCCATGATCTTTGGCCCAAGTATTTACAAGAGAATTTTTGAAATGAGTCCCATTATCTGACTCAATCCTTTCTGGGGTGCCATGTCGCCACAGGACTTGTTTCTCAAGACCCAGTATGATGTTTCTGGTGGTAGCATGGGGTACTGCATAGGTTTCGAGCCACCCAGTGGTTGCCTCCACCATAGTAAGCACATAATGCTTACCATTGCGAGATCGTGGCAAGGTGATATAATCAACCTGCCACCCCTCCCCATATTTGTACTTTTGCCATCGCCCTTCCTCCCACAGAGGTTTCATTCTCTTGGCTTGTTTGATGATGGCGCATGTTTCACAGTTATGAATAACCTGTGCAATGGCATCCATAGTTAAGTCCACCCCTCGGTCTCTAGCCCATTTGTATGTTGCATCTCTCCCTTGATGACCTGAGGTCTCATGGGCCCACCGAGCCAGAAATAATTCACCCTTGTTCTGCCAGTCCAGGTCTATTTGAGCCACCTCAATTCTGGCAGCTCGGTCTACCTGATGGTTATTTTGCTGTTCTTCAGTAGCCCAACTCTTGGGCACATGAGCATCAACATGGCGCACCTTTACAACCATATTCTTTGTTCGGGCAGCAATGCCTTTCCACAGTTCAGCAGCCCAAATAGGTTTACCCCTTCTTTGCCAGTTATTTTGCTCCCACTGCTGTAACCACCCCCATAAGGCATTCGCTACCATCCACGAGTAAGTGTAAAGATAGAGCATTGGCCACCTCTCCCGTTCAGCGACATCTAAGGCCAGTTGGACAGCCTTTACCTCTGCACATTGGCTTGATTCTCCTTCCCCTTCAGTGGCCTCTGCAACTTGTCGTGTGGGGCTCCACACAGCAGATTTCCATCTGTGATGCTTTCCCACAATACGACACGATCCATCTGTGAACAGGGCATATTTCTTTTCATTCTCTGGTAGTTCATTGTATGGTGGGGCTTCTTTAGCACGCGATACTTCTTCTCCTGGTGGTGTTCCAAACTTTTTACCTTCAGGCCAGTCCATGATGACCTCTAGGATTCCTGGACGGCTGAGGTTCCCCATCCGTGCTCATTGTGTAATCAGTGCAATCCACTTGCTCCAAGTGGCATCAGTGGCATGATGGGTGGAGGGAACCTTGCCTTTAAACATCCAGTTCAGCACTGGCAGTCGAGGTGCCAGAAGGAGCTGTGTTTCAGTACCGACTACTTCGGAAGCAGCCCGAACCCCCTCATAAGCGGCTAAGATCTCCTTTTCAGTTGGGGTGTAGTGCTCTTCAGACCCTCTGTATGCCCGACTCCAGAATCCCAGGGGGCGGCCTCGGGTCTCTCCTGAGGCTCTTTGCCACAAACTCCAAGTGGGACGGTTCTCTCCAGCAGCGGTATAGAGGATGTTCTTTATACCCTGTCCCGTCCTTACTGGCCCTAGGGCCACGGCACGGGCTATCTCCTGTTTAATCTGTTCAAAAGCCTGCTGCTGCTCAGGGCCCCATGTAAACTCATTTCTCATTCGGGTCACATAATGAAGGGGGCTTACAATGAGGCTGTAGTTTGGAACATGCATTCTCCAAAAGCCCACTGCACCCAGAAAAGATTGTGTCTCTCTTTTGCTAGTGGGTGGAGACATAGCAGTGATTTTGTCGATCACATCTGTCAGGATGTGACGACGGCCATCTTGCCACTTTATGCCTAGGAACTGAATCTCCTGGGCAGGTCCTTTCACTTTGCTTCGCTTAATAGCAAAACCAGCACTCAGAAGAATTTGGATCATTCGCTCTCCTTTTGTAAAGACTTCTTCTGCTGTATTGCCCCACACAATGATGTCATCAATGTACTGCAGGTGCTCAGGAGCACTGCCCTGTTCCAATACAGTTTGGATCAACCCATGGCAAATAGTCGGGCTGTGTTTCCACCCCTGGGGCAAACGGTTCCAGGTATACTGAATGCCCCTCCACGTGAAAGCAAACTGTGGCTTACATTCTTTGGCCATAGGAATGGAAAAGAAGGCATTAGCAATGTCAACGGTGGCATACCATTTGGCCGCTTTTGACTCCAGTTCATACTGGAGTTCTAACATGTCCGGCACAGCAGCACTCAGTGGGGGTGTGACTTCATTCAGGCCACGGTAGTCCACCGTCAGCCTCCATTCTCCACTGGCTTTACGCACTGGCCATATGGGGCTGTTAAAAGGAGAGTGAGTTTTGCTGATCACTCCCTGGCTCTCTAGTTGACGAATTAACTTATGAATGGGGAGCAAAGAATCCCTGTTGGTGCTGTACTGACACCTGTGCACCGTTTTTGTAGCAATTGGTACCTGTTGCTCTTTTACTCGCAGCAGCCCTACAACAGACGGATCTTCTGACAGGCCAGGCAAAACAGACAGCTGCTTAATGTTGTCTATGTCCACAGCAGCTATTCCAAAGGCCCATCGATACCCCTTAGGATCCTTGAAATGCCCCCTTCTGAGATAATCAATACCTAGTATACATGGAGCCCCTGGGCCCGTCACAATAGGATGTTTTTGCCAGTCCTTACCAGTGAGGCTTATCTCAGCCTCCAATACAGTCAATTCTTGAGAGCCTCCGGTCACTCCAGATATATGGATTGATTCTGTCCCTTGGTGACTCGAGGGCATCAGAGTGCACTGTGCACCAGTGTCCACCACTGCCTTATATTTCAGTGGTTCTGATGTGCCAGGCCATCGAATCCACACAGTCCAATATACTCTATTATCCCTTTCCCCCCCCCGACTGAGGGCAGGGCCCCTCTATTCATTACCTGTAGTAACTGGAGTAACTGCACTGGTGGTTGATCTGCTTTGTAATTCTTTCACCCGGGCTCGTAGTACAGGAGTAGGTTGACCGTGCCACTTCCCCATGTCTTCTCCATGGTCACGTAGGTAATACCACAAGACAATTCGTGGTTTATCATCCCTTACTTGAGCCAGAGAGCGTTCGCCTCTAACAGCTGAGATTTTTGATGGTGCACGTGGGAAGGAAGGTTCTTCGTCTTTAGTTAGATGGGCCTGCATACATTTCATCATCTCCTTCACCTCCTTCACCTCCTTCGCTAGACTCATTTGATTATCCCGATCTTCATCAAGCGTCTCTGATACTGCTACAGGTTTGTCACGGTTAATCAGTTGAGACACTTGCTCCTTCAACATTCTAGATATAGCAGCAACGGTAGCATGAATTGGGGACAGCAATTGTTCATAGTTTTGGAGCGTAACAATTAATTCATAAACTAAGGGCGTTCTCTGTTGTTCGTTGAATCTGTCACACACTGACATCAGTGTAGAGGCATATTTGTCCGGCGCTGTTGTCACGATTTTCTGCCATATCTCAGGCGTTGTCCTCACTTTTTCAGGGTCGTGGTTTTGTTGTGGATGGTTAGGAACAAAGTCAGGGTCATACAACATTTCCACCACGCCTATTTCCCTCAAATACTGGATACCCTTTTCAACTGTATCCCATTTTTTCATCGCAATCTTCAAGCCATTTTTGAAGGGATACTTTTCCTTCACGGCTGTTAACACTCGTTCCCAGAGGGAGGCAGCCTCATCCGAACATCGACTAATTCCTCTATCAATAGCTGGATCTCTGGCAATGGCGCCTAGTTGGCGAGCTTCATTACCATCCAGAGACAAGCTATGGGCCCCACTGTCCCAACAGCGAACCAACCAGGAAGCAAGAGTTTCATTCGGGCGCCGTGTAAACTTCTTTCTTGAACCTTGGATTTCAGTCATCTTTAGAGGCCGGTGAGTAGTAATAGAGACTTCCTCTTCATCACTCTCTTCTGCACGTTTCTTAGTTTTCCCTTTTGCCTTTCGCAATGGTGGTGGTTCTGAGGAGGGCCCATCGCCTGGATCTTCCTCCACCTCCTCCTCCTCCTCTTCTCTTTTTTGTTCAAGACGCGAAGACACTCGTTTCCATTTCTTGCCCTCCACAGGAGCAACTGGTATTTTTACTGGTGTCTCCTGTGATTGATCAGATTTGACTTGGGGATTTTCCCCTTTGGCTTGAACCTCAGCTCGGAAACTCTCTGTCTCCAGAATGGTATTATATAGGGCACGGTAAGCACAAGCCAAACCCCAAATAAGTTGTACCTCCTTAGATTTATGTAAGCCGCATCATCCCTAACTCAAATACTGGCTTAGTTTCTCAGGATCCCACAGGTGTTCAAGAGTAAAATCCCATGACACTGCGGGTCCCCATGCTTCTAAGACCTTTCCTAACCTCTCCATATTCCCTGCCAGTCATCATTCTCTAGTTTTGGAGGAGATTCCTTATTAAAAATGCGTTGGAGTACATTCAGGAGAATTGATGACATGCACACCAACATGAGTATTAATTCAAGATTCGAAAAACGTTTGACAAACCGAGAAGAAAACCTGGAGACTGGTCTGAACATCGTGTTGTTTGTAAAATTAGCTATTCCATTTGGGATGTAGTTGTTTGTAAAATCAGCTATTCCATTTGGGATGTAATTGTTTGTGAAATTAGCCATTCCTTCTGGGATGTAAATGTCAAAATTCAAATCATACCACATTGCATATAGGTAAAATATAGGTGTCTCCATCAGTGCCCTTAGGTATTTATATATGAATGCAATTCCACAACACGTAAGTGTGAGATGGATTATTGGCCAGTAGGTTGTGAGTAACACTATTGCTTTAAATCCTTTACCCAGCACCCCCACGATAACGAGTGAGTTCATCAGTGGTGCCTGCTAAAAAGGGGTTAATGAATTGAAGCTAACAGGAGGAGGGAAAAAAAAGAAAAAAAGGCACTACCCAGACTAAGTAGTGCTCAAAGTTTACAAATATCCCAGAACACTGGCAGTACGCCTAATCTTTCAAGGTCAGGGTTTCCAGCACTGAACTACACCTGAACTACTGATAATGCTCCCTAACAAAGCTCTCTAAGAGCAGAGAGAAAAAGAGATTTGTTCTAAGAGCTAAAAAGCAGCTGCCCCACGTTGGGCTCCAAAAATCTGTCACGGAGTTGACCAGATCAATCTATGTCCATGATAGGGGCGACAGGCCTCTGCCCTCCCCCCCCACCCCAGTCCCACAAAAATGGGAAGGAAGGAAGGGAGGAAAAGAGCAGCGGCAACAATCTATGGAGGAAAACTTATTTTACTATAATATCGGAATACAAGATAACACAATATATACAATGTAATTGAAATTGAGATTAATAAATCAGACAAGATGAGAGAGAGAGTTCCCGGGACCGAGTCAAACCTGAAAAGCTTGGAACGGCTAGGAAAGCACCTCCAGCACCCACTGCAAGGCAGCAAGAGAGCGCCTCCCCCATCCAGAAGGGCCAGATCCTGTGACTTCTGTAATGTACAGGGATAGGTATCTGGGATTGGGCATTAACACTTTAATAGCCCGTACACTACATGATGTTTTGATGTGGAATACTGAAACCCAAAATAAAAGCAAGCAAACACATAGAACCATGACAACAGCGCACGTCAAAACGGGAAGAACACAATGAGCAAGTGCATACAAACATGGATTTTCCCCATTCCTGGAGGAATCCAAAGCCAGGTTGGATGGGGACCTGGACAGCAGGGTCTCGTCTCGCATTGAACGTGGAGCTTGGTTGGCAGCCCAGCTTGAGGCAGGCGGGTTGGAGGTGGATGATCCTTGAGCTCCCTTCCATCCTAAGCCATTCTACGAGGATTCTGGGATTTCCCCAACTCCAGTCATAAGCACTGGAGGACTGGGCCAAATCTCCGCAGGTTCTGATGGAGTTTAATGCACTCCTCTTGCTCAGATTGCTCAACTTGGGGATTAAGGACCCTCTTGAAAAGCCACGTTCTGATGAAGCTTGTCACCAGCACAACCAGACCTCTATCTGTCCACCAGGGACGCTGGCTGTTCTCAGCCTCGTACTGACTTGAAGGACAACTGCCTTTGCCTTCCCTCATTCTCAATTGCCTACGAACACCAGCCATATGCTCCATGCTGTGCATGAAGGATCATCAGCACAGAGGATAAGGTGGGATGGATAAGGGAGGTATTAAACACGGAACACACCCAAAAAAGGACTCTATTTTGCTTCCCCGGACCATCATACGGAACATCCGTACCTGGCTTTGGCACCGAACTGATGAGAGCCTCGGGAACTTTGTTGTTAATGAGTTCCACACACTCTGCAGGGAAAAATCCAACCTGTAACAAGAGCAAAAAGAGAGGTGCGATACTGAATGCAGCATTTCTCAGGCCTGAACGCTTCAACCAAAAACCATGGAACGTTTTCCTCAGAACGTGTTTGCCGGACACTCCGCAAGGCTATCCAGCACAAAATGGCCTGCGGCAAAGTAACAAGCATTCCACATTTACAGCCAAAAGATCCAGAAAACGGCCTATGGAGCAGGGAGGGGACAAGTATGGTGATCTTTCCCCTCTGCTCTGCCACATGTCCACATCTTGTATGTCCACATCTGGAGTACTGCGTCCAGTTCTGGGCCCACTGGTACAAAAAGACAGGGATCTCTTGGAAAGAGTCCAGCGGAGGGCCACACAAACGGTGAGGAGCCTGGAGCATCTCCCCTATGAAGAAAGGTTGAATGAACTGGGTCTGTTCAGCCTGGAGAAAAGAGGACTGAGAGGAGACCTGATCCAGGTCTATAAATATCTCAGGTGTGGGGACAGAGTGGTAAACTCAGACTGTTTTCAGCAGTGTGTGGAGAAAGGACAAGGGGGAACGGCCAGAAACTGCAGCATAAACTGCAGAAGTTCCGCACAGATGTGCTCAAGAACTTCTTTACAATGTGGTGATGGAGCGCTGGAACAGGCTGCCCAGGGAGGTGGTGGAGTCTCAGTCTCTGGAGATGTTCAAGACCTGCCTGGACATCTACTTGTGCGACCTGATGTAGAGAACCCGCTTTGGTAAGAGGTGGAACTCGATGATGTCTGGAGGTCCCTTCCAACTCTTATGATTCCGTGATTCCTTAAACCTTAACACTAAAACAGATCGCTAATATTTACCTTAAAATCTAATCTAAAACAGTAACTCTAAAGCCCGTGCAGAAGGGTAACCCTTCACAATTAGCAGTAATACTGAATAGTAGCACTTAACCGTAACCCAAAGCGGGATCAGGCTGAGCTTGTCTGCTTCCAGGGCTTCGCTTTGTGTAAAAAAACGAAGAATGCTCTACCCTTGGCTCTGAATGCTGTGTCCATGCCTTTGGATCGAGTGACAATTCGATGCGCTGTGCTTCTCCGTGGCTCCACGTCTGCATTCTGTGACGACAAGAGTCAAAAGGAAAACGCTCTGAAGAGGGAACGGGAAATGCGAGGAGTGACAGATGTTGTGCTCCTTGGGAGCACAATCGAAATAGTCGGGAGCGTTGTAGTCCGCACTGCGTACAGAAAAAACCCCGTCAAAAGGACCGCAGAAGGCAGGCAGAATTTGCAAGTTCTCGGCATCGGAATGGCACTACGCGCTGTCACGGTTTGTAAGCGGCACTCGCGGTGAACTGCTCTGGAGCGCTTGCCGTTGCTGCATGAGAAAACACACTTCTCTGCGAATGCAGCTTGCAGCCTCCAGCAGTGGTCTCGTGTTTCTCGGTCACCGGGAATGGTCGACTGCAGTCGGCTGCTTTTCTCCAAATAGCGTGCTCTTATGCACATGTGGGAGAGAAGATGTTTGGACTTCACCTTGTGTAAAAATATGAAGATTGCACTACGCCTGGTTCTGAAGTTTGTCTCCATGACTTTCGATTGAGAGACATGTCGTGGTAGTGAGTTTATCCCTGGCTCCAAGTCTGCAATCTGTGACGACAAGAGTCGAAGGAATAACGATCTGTAAAGAGGGAAGGGGAATAGCAAGGAGTGACAGATGTTGTGCTCTTTGGGAGCACATCCGAAAAAGTCGGGAGCGCTGTAGTCTGCACTGCGGAGAAAAAAAACCTTTTCGGCAGGTCCGCAGAAGGCAAGCAGAATTCACAAGTTCTTGTCGTCAGAATGGCACTATTTCACTCTCGCTGTTCGAAAGCGGCACTCGGAGTGAACCGCTCCGAATCGTTTGCACTCGCCACCGAGAATTCGCTATTCTCCCCGAATGTCGCTTGCACCTTCGAGCAGCGGTCCTGTTCTTCTTGGTTGCCGGGAAAGGTCGAGTGCAACCAGCGTCTTTTCTCCCAGTAGTGGGCTCTTCTGCTCACGTAGGAACGGAGCAGTTTGGACTTTGCCTCATGTAAAAATAAGCAGACAGCTCTACGCCTGGCATGATGGTTGTGTCCATGCCTTTCGATCCAGTGACAATTCGTGGTAGTGTGCATCTCTGTGGCTTCAGGTCTACATTCTGTGACGACAAGAGTCAAAGGGATAAGCCTCTCTGAAGAGGAAACGGGAAATGCGAGCAGCGACAGATGCTGTGCTCTTTGGGAGCACAATCGTAAATGTCCAGAGCAATGTAGTGTGCACTGCAAGGAGAAAATACCCCGCCTGAAGGACCGCAGAAGGCAGGCCAAATTCGCACGTTCTCGGCATTGGAATGGCACTTCTTCCCTCACGCTGTTTGAAAACAACACTAGGGGGAACCGCTCCGGAGCATTTGCACTCGCCACCAAGAATTAGCTGTTCTCCCCGAATGCCGCTTGCAGCCTCCAGCAGCGGTCTCGTGCTTCTCGGTCGCCGGGAAAGGGCGTCTGCAGTCGGCTGCTTTTCTCCGAGTACCGGGCTCTTCTGCACACATACAAACAGAGATGTTCGGACTTCGCCTCATGTAAAAATACAAAGATTGCACTACGCCTGGCTCTGCGTCACCATATGCCTCATCTCTTATGCCTTCAAGGTGGCACAGTGGCAAAGGTTATGTTTTTTTTTAATGGGGGAGCATTAGCACAGCTCTGCTGGGTTTAATGGGGGAACACTGGAACAACCCTGCATGCTTTAATGGTGGCACATTAGCACAGCTCTCTGGGTTTAATGGCGGGACTTTGGCACAGCTCTGCTGGGTTTATTCCGGCACAGCTTTGTTGTTCTTAATGGTAACACAATTGACAGCTCTGCTCTGTTCAATAGTGACACCTGCACAGCTCTGATGGGTTGAATGGTGAAAGACTGGCAAACATATGCTGGGTTTCATGGAGACACACTGGCCCATCTCTTCTGGGTTTCCTGGTGACGCATTGCACAGCTGTGCTAGGTTGAATAGTGGCATAGCTCTGCGAGGCTTAATGATGGCACATTTTACAATATTTTGGTGGGCGTTTTTCCTCTAGGTCCCTTACCAGTGCTCCCAACTTTTTTGAATGTGCTCCCTGAGGACAACATCTGTCGCTCCTCGAACTTCCAGTTACCTCTGAAGAGAGGGTTTTCCCTTCTACCCTTGTGGCCACAGAATGCCCAAGTGCAGTCACAGAGAACCACACTGCAACGAATTGTCGCTGGATCGAAAGGCATGGACACAACCTTCAGAGCCAGGCATAGTGTCACCAGCAGAGCTGTGCCAGTGTGGCCCCATTTTACCCTGCAGAACTGGGACAACGTGTCACTAAGAAACCCTGCAGCAGAGCTGTGCAGTGTGCCTCCATTAATCCCAGCAGTGCTTTGCCAATATGTCACCACTAACCCAGCAGAGTGGTGCCAATGTGTCAGTAATAAACTGAGCAGAGCTGTGCAATGTGCTATCATTCAAACAAGCAGAGCTGTGCCAGTGTGCCCGCATTAAAGCCAGCAGAGCTGTGCCAATGTGCCACCAATAAACCCAGCAGAGCTGAGCCAATGTGCCACCATCAAGCCTAGCAGAGCTGGGCCTATGTGCCAGAATCAATCTCAGCAGCGCTGTGCCCATGTGTCACCATCAAAGCCACCAGAGCTGTGCCAATGTGTCACCATGAAGCCCAGCAGAGCTGTGCCAGTGCGCCTGCATTAAAGCCAGCAGAGCTGTGCCAGTGTGCCCGCATTAAAGCCAGCAGAGCTGTGCCAGTGTGCCACCAATAAACCCAGCAGAGCTGTGCCAATGTGTCACCAATAACTTCAGCAGAGCTGTCAATGTGCCACCAATAAACCCAGCAGAGCTGTTCTAATGTGCCAGCATCAAGCCCAGCAGAGCTGTGCCAATGTGCCACCATTAAAGCCAGCAGAGCTGTTCTAAGGTGCCAGCATCAAGCCCAGCAGAGCTGTGCCAATGTGCCAGAATCAAGCCCAGCAGAACTTTGCCAGTGCGTCACTATTGAACCCAACAGTGCTGTGCCAATGTGCCACCATTAAGCCCAGCAGAGCTGTGCCAATGTGTCACTATTAAGCCCAGCACAGCTGTGCCAATGTGTCACCTTTAACTAGTCAAGTCAGACAGACCAAGACTAAGATGCTGACCTGTAACCAGGCACAGTGCAGCTAGAGCTCCTTCTGCAGTCACTGGAGCAGCTTCCCCACCTCCAGATCTACAGGCAATATGCACACAAAGCACAGCAAGTCCGTCTATGCTCCACACTCACAGAGAACAAGTTGACAAGTTGAATGTTTACATTAATTATGCTAAGTCACTATTCAAAGCAATGAATAAGCTTTTTGGAGAAAATAAATAAAAAGAGAGAAGTCCCCACGATCTTCTACTTCTCACGAGCCAGGAAATGCAGCAGACATCCATTCATCCTCACCACCACAAAGTGTCAGCAGTCCCAGCAGTGCCCGTCTCCAGTCCTGCCCTTTTCGAGTCCCTCTCCTGCCTCTGATGTAGCCCTGACCAGGCCCTGTTCTGCCCCCATTCCGTTTAGCCCTGTTCTCATCTTGTCCCTGGATCCTCCACCTCACCTTGACTGTGTTCCTGTCCCTACCCCGACCCTACCACTATCTCCACACCTACTCTCACCCTTTTCTTTATCCTCCTATCACTGCCCGTCCCTCTCTTTTCCCTCTCCTGCCCATCTCTCCTGCCCCTGTCCCTATCACTCGTCCTGCCCCTACCCCTACACTTTTCCCTATCCCACCCCTTTCCCTCTCCTGTTTCCTTCCCTTCCCTATCCCTGTGCTGTCCCTGCTCCAGGCTGACAACAGAATCCCCTGGCAGCCCACCACAAAGTTGAAGGGAAATTGTAAGCAAGGAGAACAGAAGTGTGATGAATGAGAGGGGAGGACAGAGAGGGCAGAAGAGAAGAAAGGACACAGGTAAGAGGAGCAGAGCTAATGGGGCAGGAGAAAGTAGGAGATGGCAGGGGAGAATGGACAAGAGGGAAGAGCAGAAAGGCAGTGAAAATAGGATTCCTTAAGATAAGTGTTTACAGCTTTATTACAAGACAGGATGCCTCACAGTAAGATGGATGGTTTCCCAATTCCTGAATTACAGAGGATACATAAACAGAGGGGTTAAGAAACCTAGCAAGAAAATGCCACATTCTAAAGCAAACGGTCCAGGAACAATTCCAGCTACTGCACTCCCTTGAGAGCCTCAATGGGAATCTCATCTGCTCACAGGGCCCAACGCGAGAGGATCAGCTGCTCTGGGGGAAAAGGACTGGGAACCATGCTCCAGTTTGTATACTTGGAAGGAGGCTAGGGAAGCAGCTCCACGTAAAGACAAGAATGAAACGATGGCCAAGCTCCAATGCAACAGGTGCAGGACCAACAACCCCTCGTGGAGCTCCAAATATTTTGGAAAAACGGGTCCTCACAAACTGTAAGAGCCTTAAATGACCCCGGAGCAGAGGCCTCCTTAACATATGGGAACCCCAAGAAACGTGAAGGACAACTGGTAGCTATTATAGGGTTGGGAGGGAAACAACCTGAAGCTGTACAAACACAAATAGAAATGAGAATAGGAAACCCCCCACAACGACTGCATCCTGTGATGACTGTCCCCGCCCCAGAATACATCGCAGGGATGGGCATTCTAAAATGACTAACACTGAATCTCCCCAGTGCTCAGCCCCAGTTTGGAATAAGGAATTGCATTCGTGCTCCAACAATTTCAGTGGGAAAAGTAACAATGCCTGCTGTGCAGATTCCTGCTGCAACTGAAGTAGTGACAGTGAAACAGTACAGGACCTGGGGGGGGGGGGAGCATGAAGAGATATCAAGGACAATTAATGATTTATTGGGTGCAGGAGTTTTAAGTCAGCTACTACAGCTCGGAACAATCCAACATGGCCTGTCAAAAAGCGGTGGGTTGTGGGAGGAATTAAACAAGCTCACCCCGCCTCTCACAGCAGCTGCAGCAGGTAGTGTTGCTTTAACAGAAAAAGCTCAGAACCATTCCAGAGCAGGGCATGCTGTAATTGATTTAGCTAATGCTAGCTTCTTCACAGTCCTGACTGCAGAGGAACGCCTTCCCGTGGCAGAGGTGACAAGATCCTGTCTGTAGATGGCCTCAGGGACGGCTGCACAGCCCAACCATCTGCCACAGAACTGTGGCTGAACATCTGCATGACACCAAACTGCCTCCTCACATGCAAACAGTTCATTATGTAGATGACGTCCTGACTCAGGGAAACCGAGGAAGGGGTGCAACAAATGCTGGAATTGGTTGTGGATCAGATGAAACAGAAAGGCTGGGAAATTCATCCTACTGAAATTCAAAAAGTGACATTTTTAGGAATTCAGAGGCATTTTGGGCATTGGGGAATACTACTCAAAACTCAACACAACGTTTTAGACTTGGCAGTACCCTGTAATAAGAACGAGGCACAGCAGTGTATTGGGCTGTTTGGTTTTTGGAGACAGCACGTTCCATACGTAGGACAAATTTTAACCCTGTTGTTTATATACAAAGTGACAAGGAAGAGTTGGAGGGGGAAACAAACAGCAGGTTGCCTTTGAATTAGCAACAAAGGCTCTTCAAAGGGCCTCAGACTTAGGGCCCATGCAAAAAGCAGAAACAGAGTTAAACATGTCTGCAAATGGAGCACTTGCCAATTGGAGCTTCTGGCAAAAACATGGAAAGAAAAAGGTTCCCCTGGGTTTTGGAGGAAGAAAACTCATGTCACGAGAGGAGTAATGGATGCAGATTATCAAGGATGAATCAAATTCCGTTCAACAGCGGTGAACAAGATTTAATTAAATCCAAGATTTAATTCAAACCCATGACAGAACAATTACTGATATTGTCAGTTTTAAAAACAATTGTGAGAAAAGGAGATCCACCTCACATCACCACCACTCTGGAAAACTATGTACGTAGTACATAATTTTATTTTGCAGATCCTGCACGACTGGATTTACCCGCCTACCAGCACGGTCCATTTGGAAAAACATACCATCCGTGTGCCTGGATGTGAAGAACGGCCTCACCTGAAATTATCCCCAGTGCCTGCTGTCAGAGCTTGTGACCTGAGTGCAGTGATGGCATTGCTAACGGCACGCTGCCACTGTGACCAAGGCACAGGTTGGATGAACAGATTGATAACTTTAGGACAAGGTGGAACAACTTTGCTCTTTCTTGCTAACTGCCATGTGTGTGGAGGCCCAGGAGGATGGGAACACTGGACGTGGATGGCCTGTGCAACCCAAATGGTGGGATAGCAAAACGAGTGCAGCCCATGAGGGAACAGAGCTCTGGGCCAGGACAGCAATCCCTGCCAGATGCAGCAATACAGAGAAATGATCAGAGAAACAGGGAAAAATACACAGAAATTGAAACACGTTCAGATTACTTCACGTGTCCTAACCTATGATGACTCAAAGACCACACCTGCCATGGTCCCCCAGAGCAAGGCTGTGTCTGTATGAGAATTAAGTTTTGATACGAGATTTCTGACTTACGAATATTAAAGCCTTCTTCATAGTTTGAAGAAAAAGGCTGAGCTGTTGGAGGCTCTGGTCAGCTACATTTCTGCCCTTCTCGAGTGTAGTTCAAGTTTCATACACAGCAAGGTGTGAAGAAAAGCTCCCCCTCCAGTCCTAGAGTTCAAAGAAAACTAAAGAAAGTTAAAGCAGTAAATATCAAGCTACAACAAAGTCCAAGCTTCTGAGTTCAAGGACATCCTCTGAAACCTAATTTAAGGTAGTAAAATTCACCTTCTTGCCTCAGGTTAATATCTCCAAGCTATTTTCAAAGATCTTTTCATTACCTCCCAATACGTTTGCATACAGCTAGTAGAACAAACAGAGCTAATAAAGAGACCCAAACACACACAGTGAAGGCGTGAAAGTCCAGCAGTTCCAGCAGTGGGGGAAACACGCACCTGAGATCAGAGACTGCAGGGAATGCTCCTTTGTGGGTGGGATTTAAGTCACACCAGGCACAACGCTTTGCTTTTGAGAAAGGCTGCTTTAACAGCACGCCGTCTGGGAAAGCACACTCTAACCAGGTTTGTGAAGAGCCTCCCAAATCCTCACAGTCTTACTGCTCTGGGAAGCACGAGGTTCTCTTCTCAAAAACATTTCTTACCAGTGCATCCAGCGAGCACACACATCCGATGTTGTGACAGAGAACATGGGCAGAGACCAGCAGGTTGGAAGGTTGTCACCTTCGGGCCAGATCAATACTACAGATATCCGGCAAGCCCTTCTGTAGCAGAAACACGATTGCTGAAGCTGAGTAACGTCCAGTGGGTGAGTATGAGTAAGGTGAGGCTCAGCACAGTGCTGAGGGATCTGATACTGACATGTCATTGCAATTCAGTGCACAGGTTGGAAAGGCAGTAAGGTGGGCCTGAAGATGGAAAAGGACAGCCGTGTGCTGCACTGTCATGCTGGAACCACGTCAATCACTACTCTCAAAGCGTGTATCTGCTAAAAGTCTGCAGTGTTTGAGACCTCCAAAACAATCTGCATCACCAGACTAATCAGCACTTTATGAATGCACACCAAAGACCCCAAAGTTCCTCTCAGAAGAGACGAGTAAAACATCCTTACAATACTTCCACATGCAGGATTCTACTTCTGACTTTGTAATTCCATATTATAAAACAAAAGAAGGCTTCTTTCTTGCAATACCAATTCTTAACAGCAGTTTTACAATCGAGTATGAGAACTAATCCACTTACCTTTACAGGATGGAGTTGCTCAAGAATACCAGAGTTGGCAGATTTGGAATGCCACACTTGAGGATTTTTCAGAAACTACTGCAATGAAACACAACATTAAATAAAAAATAACCCAACACAGCCATGTAATCTAAACTGACCTTGAAAGCTGTCAGTGTCTAACTACTGTTTTCCTGTAGTTATGGATCTCTTTAGCAGCCACCAATTTACTCAGCCAGCCTTTATAAACCTTACTTTTTCATAACTACACAAGGGCTGATCCAAAAGTAATGCCTCCTGTCTTATAAAGCTGGCCCACAACATCACAAGTGGATGCTGGTGGGATGACAGCAGAGGCTGAACCTTCCTGCCAGCACTCCGCTACATTTTGCAGCCGTGCCACAGATGGCAGCAGAGGGACAGAATGACAGCACAGCACCTGGCTCGGAAGTGCTCATGGAGCACAGGGTGTCCCTGAACTCCTCCACACTGAAAAAATCGCACCACTGACATCCATCAATGCCTGCAGAACATTTATGAAGCCCGACACATGGAGGTGAGCACAGTGAAGCAGTGGTGGTGCATTTCAGCAGTGACAACAGCAATGCAAGACGAGCCACCCAGACAGCAAACGGATTTATTTTAATTATTATGATTTCTTTTTAAACAAGCACAGCACACAGGCTCTCGCTCAACACTGGAGGAAAAAAAAACAACCAACAAAACGATAGTTAATGGTGGTGACCATGTTGAAAAACAGCTTTGTAGCTGACAACTCGCCCTATGTATCCGTTGTCATTTCTGTGGAAATAAATAGGAGGCATTCCTTTCAGAGCAATCTACGTACCTCAATAAGCCATCATCCTAATAATGCAGTAACACTAATAATAGGAACAGAAAAACACAGACTCTCAGAATATCTTTTGTGGGGATGGAACAAAACCAACACTGCAGTCAGCTGCAGTTATTCCCTGGGAAGGAACTGATGCCAGCAGAAAGGTCACGACCACTTCCAACAGTCAAACCATAGCAGCATGTCAGAGCACGCAGCCTTGGAATAAACCCCAAGGATAAACCAAACTGCATCTCTGTTCCAGCCATTTTTTTCTTCAATATACACACAAAGACTGGGAGGCACTAACCCTACAAATTCATTGTACCACTGTGTCGTATGGTAAGAAGAAAAGCAGGAAGTTTGAGACTTTGTCAGGCACAGAACCTGCAGCACTGGGGGCGAGCAGTTCGGAATTCTGGCATCTGGTCGTAATTTGCGTGCATGCACAAGAAGCAGTGCAACTCACTTCACCAAATGTAAGTCAATGCAACCAAACGTATTGAAGGTGTACTTACAAGACTGAGGTAGAAAGCTGCTTGCTGAGGGGAAGGTTGGAAATGAGGCAGGGGAGGCCTGACAGATTGAGTGATTGTCTGGGAAAAGAAAGGAACAGAAGAACTGTTCAGATGACATGACAGCCATTTTCTGTCACATATGCAGTAACAAGCAAAGAATGAAAATCAAGGCATTTGCCTTCGCCATCACCATATGTGCCACTTCTCTGCAGAGCTGCGGCACAGGCAGCACAAGTCTACTGGCACAGTAATTGCCAAGCCACATTTTCAGAAACCAGCATGACAAAGTATTTCCCTTTTACCATGCACAAAGAAATGCTGGCTTACACAGATGAGAGTCTCAAGTGGGATAAGAATATGGAGGCACTTCATTCTATTTTCTCAAACTGAAAGGAATCAAATGTCTACTCAAGGATAAAACAAAGCAAAAAAACAAACACCCATGGAAAGCACATTAACCTTTGCAGGCCCTTCAGATCAAAGTGCTCCAATAGCAGTAGCTATAGAAGCTGTTATGCTCTACAGTTCCTCTGGTAGCTTTGTGGTTGGAGGTGGTGATCTTTCCGTGGGCTTTGGAGTGTTTGTTTTTAAGCACCAGTAAGAAACATCACCAGCCTTTTATCTGCACATCAATAAAGCAGAGAATACAGCTCTGAGCAGCCATCTGCCAGGACTTGTTTAAAGAAGCAGTCAAGGGAGTTGACAAGGCCCCATTTTCCAGGTCTTCTGACTTGGTCCTCAATGCAATCTGTTGCCAGGACCTTGAACTTCACAGCCACAGCATGCAAATACAGTTTAATAATGGAGTCTTACAGAAAACAGTGGCTGGCCTGATATCGTGTATCTGTACACAGATGAGCAAAAAGGGCTCAAGTCAGGGCTTAAGATTTATCACATCATATACATGCACAATACGTGCACTTCAGGAGAGATCCTGAATTCTCTGAAAAATATGCTCATTTAAAAAAAAAAAAAAAGTTAAACTCAGTAGCTTCCTCAAATTAAAATCTTGAATATACCAATAGCAGTTGTTCAAACACACAGCACTGGACATTTGCAGATGACAATAACAGTGCAGATCATTATTCTTACTGCCGCGGCTGCAATGATGCAGGTTATCACTTGACAGCTGTCAGCACTGTACCTCGCTAACTCGGGGTGGGACTCTAACCCACAATCCCTGGAATTGACCTGAGTTCTAGATGGTTATGAGCTTGTGATTACCAGTGCCCAAGCGCTAGCCTAGCTTACAAGTGCTAGCCAGAGGTGGGGCTCGAACCCACAGTCCCTGCAATCAGACACAGTGCTACAAGGCACCTGTCCTTCCCGGTCATTACCTTCCCGCCCCGCACCCCTGCACTAGTCCACCCGCAGGGTAAAGCCCTCCCGCATGGGGCGGCCCTCACGTCTGACGGAGTCCCTGGCTCCTGCGTACGCCTTACGGAGCCTTCCCTTTAAACGTACCTGTTCCGCTTCCACATGGTCCCCGTCTGTCCCCGCAGTGATCGGATGAGCAGGGGGAGTCCTTCCAAGAATTCTCGGGGCGCGCCAAAGGCGTCTCCCTCCTCAACTGGTCCTGCAGCCAAACAGAGAGTGTCCCATCTGGGGTGCCCAACTGATCTGCAGAATCAAACTCTCGAACCCGTGCGGCCGTGGCAGCACTGCAGGGAAACCTGCGCTGCAGCGTGTGCCCAGTGCCCCCGGTCCCGCTGCTGGGCGCTGCCGGGTGCAGCCTGGCTCGGTCCTCACCGCACCTCCCTGCACGGGGCGAGCGGCGCCGAGGACGCGGGGCGGCGGGGCGGCGGGGCGGCGGAGAGGCGGGGCGGCGGGGCGGCGGGGCGGCGGGGCGGCGGAGAGGCGGAGAGGCGGAGAGGCGGAGAGGCGGAGAGGCGGAGAGGCGGGGCGGCGGGGCGGCGGGGCGGCGGAGAGGCGGAGAGGCGGTGCGGCGGGGCGGCGGGGAGGCGGGGCGGCGGGGCGGCGGAGCGGCTAAGCGCATCCTTCCCCGCGCGGAGTCCCGCGGCTCCGCCGTCGTGCCGGCACCACCGTGCCAATCCCCCATCCGCGGACGCCATTGGAGGACAGCCCGCGCTCGCCCCCTTCCACCGTGCTGCCATTGGTCGGTCCGCCGGATGGGGCGGGCGCTCCGCGCGGGGTCCGTTCCGTCCGCTGTCGCGCCGTTATTGCGTCATCTCCGCGCGCGTCCTGCATGGCCCCGGTTGGGGCTGCGGGCAGAGGACGAGGAGGGCGGGGGCGCGGGGGACGGCAGTGCAGCCCACCCCAAACGGAGTCCAAGTGCCCGCACAGCAGCACCTCCACGAGGAGCGGGTCGGCATCGCTGTGGAGCAGCCGAGCCTCTTGGAGGAGGACTTAGAGTCAGGCAGCCGGTCCCAGGCACCAGGCAGCACACTGAAGCGTCATGCAGTCACACTTCTCTCCAAATTCCGTGCTTGATGAAATCCGAAGAAATCTTCATACCATGGTGCTTTCAACCAAATGATGTCAAAATATTCTTTCTCACCACTCACTTCCCTTTTCTGCACTTGAAGCAGCAGCCCGCCAATCATCGGGGGCTCAGTTTGCCATCACAGATTGTCAGTGGTCATCTGAAGGCTTTGTTGGCTGTCAGAGGGCTCCACTGATCATCAGAGATCGTGTGTCCCTTCCACGCCCCCCTCTGTGTCTCTCTATGTCACTTCTGCTGTGTGCTTTCCATGTTGCTTCCCAGTGGCCCCGTGATGGTTTCTGGTATCCCCAAAGCCACCTCAAGCACACCAAGGGGTCCCGGTGTCCCCGTGGCAGAGCTCCTGGCATCCTCGTTGTTGGTTCTGGAATGCCCAAAGCCACCATGACCCCACAAGGGGATTCTGGGCTCCCCGTGGGGGTCCTGGTATCACCAAGGCCATGGTGACCATGTACCCGTCACCTCCTACGCGCATCACCATGTGTCCCCTTGATGCCACCATGTCCCCTCCTGAAATGGCAGGAGATTGGAGACCCCCAGACCCAGCAGGGAGGTGACAGGGTTCACCCCCAGGCCCCCGGCCACAGAACCACGCAGTGTGGTTCTGGAGCAGTCCTGTTGCATCCTGCCACAGAGCAGGGGCTCCTGGAGTCACTGAGGGGACACTGAGGTGACTCGAGGGGCTGCTGGGGGGGCAAGGTGGAAGGGGTGGAGCCAGAGCTCTAGGCTGCAGGTCTCTGGGGGATGACTGCAAACCCGGGAACCCCAACCCCTATGGAGTCCCCTCACGTTGCCCCAGGACCTCTCAACCCCTCCAAAATCCCTCAGTGCCAATGGGAACTCCAACCTCAACGGGACTCCCCATTTCTTCCCAAATATAATAAAACCCCTGGAAGAAAGACAGGACTCCTGGGAATGCACACACCTCCCAGCCCTTTTTAGGACTCTCCCCATTGAAACAGGAGCCCAGAGAGCCCCACAGCCCAACGGGACCCCCAGCCACAATGGGACTCCCCAGTCCTCCCAAGACCAGTAAGATCCCCTCCAACAAATCGTATAGGAGACCCTGGAGTCCCCGGAGTCCCCAGCCCCAATGAGCGACCTCCTAACCCTCCCACCACCAAGACCATCACCCCCCCCTCAAAGTCAGGACCTCTAGGAGCCCCTAACCCCAATGGGATGCCCCCATAATCTCACTCTTTTGGGGCCCCGCATTACTCCTGTGTTCTCCTGCTGTCCCTTGGTGGTTTTGGTGCACCCAGCGTCCCCTTGGTGATTCTGTGCCTCCATGTCCCCTCGGTCCCTGTCCAAGTGGTTCTGGGGGCCCCTGGGCCACCCTCAGTGTCCCCCTTTGTTCCCTCCCCAGTCGCTCTGGGTTCCCAGTGCAGAAGTCATTGCTGAAAAATCACAGTTGTGTGTCTGCATCTGCAACTTCGGCTGGAAGTCCTAGGGCTTCCTAGGTGACTCATCATGCTAGAAAGGGGTGGGGAAAGGGGGACAAGTTGTTCTCCCCACACGCACAGTAGAAGACAGTAACTTTATAGAATCCCATTTTTAAGGAAGGGAGAAAGGAAGACTCAGGGAAGTGCAGGCTGGTGAGCCTCACCTCTGTTCCTGGGAAGATCATGGAGCAGATCCTCCTAGAAGCTATGTTAAGGCACATACGAGACAAAGAGGCAACTGGAGACAGCCAGCATGGCTTCACCAAGGGCAGATTGTGCATGACCAATCTGGTGGCCTTTTATGGTGGAGTGAGGGTACGTTCACCCCTGTACTTCCTGGCCTGTGGCAGGATGCAACAGGACCACTCCAGAACCCCACTAGATGGTTTTGTGGCTGGGGTCTTAGTTGCCTTGGGTAGGTTGAGAAAGGGGAGGAGTGCAGTTGGCGCACATGTATGAAGTGAGAATGAATAACGGGTGAAGCAACGCCTTAAAAATCGGCCTTTTTGGTGTGGACCCCAACCTGCTGTATGACACGGGCTCTGGGATCCGTGCCTCTGCTTGTGACATGACTGGAAGTTCCGAGTGCCGTAGGCGTGGGGAGAGGTGTTAGTAGTGCAGTGTCCATCTGCACGTGTCCATCCTCCTGCTGCCCTTTGGCTCTTGTGCAGCCGATAGGTGCTCGGAGAGTGACCGCCAGTAAAGAAGGATCTGTTATCCTCTAGTCGGTGCCCGACTGTGGGAGAACAGAGGGAGCTGAAAGATGTTTGTCCCTTGGACTGTTCATGTCTGGATCTGGTACCCAGTGGGTATTCTGTTGGTGCTGTGAAGCGCTGATGGTTTTGGTCGGGGTTTGTGTTTGGAGGGAATTAGAAGTAGATGTTTTGGGGTTTTTTTGCAGCTTAAGCTTTGATCCCCCAGTCCAAGCCCTGTGGTTCCCGCTGGGGAAGCAGTGTGAGGGAGGTGAAGCCCTAAGCAGAAAGGCGGCGGTGCCTGGAGCTCTCCGTCACATCTGTGCCGATCTCAGCAGCTGTGGTGCTGTCTCTGTGCACCTGGAGGATGTGGTGCAGAGCTCTGAGCCTGGTGTTGGTGGCACACAGTGTGCAGTGGTCGTTCCCCTTGTCACGGAAGAGAAACCTTGCTGTTTCCAGCATGATCTAACAGGCTCCATTGAGCCAGTCCTGCCAGGACTTCCAGCCCTGAGGTGGATGAACTCCCCTGCTCCCTCCTTTGGGTCCCATGTTGTGTCGTTTCTGGCACAATCAGTGTAGATATCAGAGTTGGAAGGTGTCCTTTGGAAGGATTTAGTTAGAAAAGCACTCTGTGCCTGGGTGTTTGGCATCCTGAGAAATTGACTTGGTAGGTGGAGAACAGCATTGCACTCTGCGCTTCTGTCCTCCCGTGCGCAGGAATCACAGCTCTCAGCAGCATGGCGCTGCTGGATAGCACGTTACTGACAGTAAGGCGAGTCTCCTTCTTTGTGGCTCATCTGTCTCTAGGTGTTGCAGGACCTGTCTGGTGCAGGCAATCCGGTGCCGCCCCAAGCACCCAGTGTGCAGTGGAACAGCATCCTGCATCCTTCCATCAACCAGTCAGGCTTTGTGCAAGACCCAGGTGTGTGAGTTGGGTTTGGAGCTCATGGTACAAATCTGTTTGTGAAGCTGGGTGCGTAACTGGGAAGTGCCCGGCCTGATGATGTGCATTCTGTGCTGAGATAGCACCTGGAGGCTGTGCCAGCACTTTTTGCTGCAAGTGTTCCGGCGCCTGGCACCACGTTTGACTGTTGCCAGTCCTTTGGCCTCTGAGTGTTCGATGCAGGCCAGTAGTTGGGGTTGTAAGATGTTTCCTCTGGCTTTGGCAAGACTTTCCTATGACTGCTGGTTTTCCAAGCTCTGCAACCTTAAGCTTCCCAACGAGGAGTGGCTGTGACGCTGTTGGGTCTCATTTCCCTGTGTGACGGTAAGGGAAAATGAGCCCAGAGTTTCAGCCTTGGTGGCTGAAGGCATGTTCCTTGGGTGAAAGAGGAAATGGAATCTGTTATCTTAGTGGGTAATGCTGGCACCCTACTAGCAACAACTGCAAAATGTGGCTGGGATGGTGCTGGAAGGGTTCTGTCAGTGGGCCCTGTGGGCCGTTGTTACTAAAGACACGTGTGTCCAGTGGCACCTCTGGGTCCTTCACTCACTGCCTGCTCCTCTCCCTGGGGGACCAGGTTACTTGCAGAGGAATGCTCAGATGCCGCAGCACAGCTCTTCCCAGTCCGGCTCAGCCTTATTTTTCCATCTGCCTTCTGGAGGACAGATGCACGCCGCAGTGGAGCCATATCAGCAGAACTGCACGGGAAGCCACAGACCCCAGGCCGGGCAGCACAGCCCTCAAGGTGAGGCATGGGCAGCTTCTCAAGGGGGAACCGCGTGCAGCGAATGGGAAAGGCCTCTGTCAGAGGCAACATCTTGTCTTTGGAGAAAGCGTTTTGATTTGATTCTTCTTCGCCCACAGGCAATGCAAAACAGCCCACTCCTCGTGAGCTAGAACAACCTGTGCTCTGTGTATTATGCTGGGAGTCATGAACGATGTTGCTCTCAGGGCTGGCTGTACTTTCAACCGTTGCATCTCTCCTTCTCACTTAGAAAGATACAGGCAGCACCTCCAGTGTGTTAAAGAGCCATTTCGCTACACAGGGAAAGGAAATCACACGTTCTATGTTTTGGAAAGGGTTTAGAGGCTTTTTTACATCCTGTTCTGCACTGTATAGCTCAGTGTGGTTGGCTGAAGTTTGGGAGAGTGCCAGACAGCTGTAGACTCGGTGTTGTTCCTTAGCTGTGTCAAAACGCACATTACGTGGCTCCTATCCAGGCACTTTGACTTTTAGCACAAGTCCTAAGTCTCTCCCTCTTCTCCATGAGTGATCTTGAAGTATCTGCTGACAGGAGGTCTGCATGGCGGTTCATGAATGAACCAGTTGAACGATGCCGTCTTCCCCTCTTGCCACCCCTCCAGGAGCTTATCCCGTGTGGCCCAACTGCAGCGCTCTGCCCGGTGCCAACTTCTGCAGCGCAGGACTGGGAGGAAGATGAACCCGGCGGCAGCAGGGAGCCAGTTACGTGGCAGCGTTCCTCCTCAGCGGGGGGCAGGGATGCGCCCCCCAGCAGGTGGCATGGCTCACAGAGCACAAGGAGCAGTCGCCGTGTGTGCTGCTGCCAGCGCCATCCAGAACTGGTGAGGCGTGAACATTCCCTTGGTCTCTACGTATCAATCCATTCCCTCTGTCGTAGCTGGCTTTGAAAGCCATGGCTGCAGTTGCCCAAAGCTGGAGTGATAGTCAACGTACACTTCCTTAAAGATTTGCCTTCTGGAAGGCTTTTTCCTCTCCCTTCACTGGTAACAGAAGAGGCCCAAACACCAATTGAAGCATCTTTATTTGGAGTGAACGCCTGTTTTTTCCTTGCCCTCTCCAGGCCACCCGGTTATCCCAGTGTGAACCAAGGGGGAATGCTGGGCACTGGACCTCCTTACGGACAGGGAACTAACAGCATGGCTGGTGTGATCAACTGCCAGGGCCCACCTTATCCCGTGGGTGGGAACATGGCTAACGGCTCTGAAGGTAAGGCTGGGCTGAGTGCTGGGCTTTGAAGACTTCGCAGCATGGATTGAAAAGCAATGTCACAAATTCCTGTGACTTCCTAGGGGTGGCAGCAAGTCCTAAAGTGATGGGTCTGGCGAATGTCAAATTAACTCCTGTAACTAAAAATAGAAAGAGGGGAGAAGAGACCCAAAAAACTCCAGTCAAAGGTAAAACTTCTGTTTGTTTGTTAGTTTGTAAATGACACAGTGTATGTATCTAGTAATGAGTGCAGCGCCCGAGAGAAACCCAATGTGACTTGCCTTCTACTGCGAGCAGAGCTGCCATTAGCGTAGCTGTTTGTGCAGGATGTGATCTTGCTGCTCCGTGTGAGCACAGTATTACATCAGCAGCGCGGCCAGTGAGTGGGATATCGTCTGTTGGGATGTTTTCTCTTTTGGAGAGTGGCATATGCTGGCATCTCCTGCCAGGTGTGAGCAGCTGGGATGCAGCACTGTCCTCCCCATCCCTCTGCAGAGATCGATTTGTCCCCAAGTCAACGCTGGGCCGGCCTTGCTGTTATTAGTTGGAGGGAATGGACCGGACCAGATGATCCTGGTGGGTCGGTCGGTCTTTCCCAGTCTCCAAATGCAGTCCATAGCTAATGAGACTGTTGCTCAAATCAGACGTGGTCTCAGAAAAGTAGAGACTGTGCCAAAATCTACGTCGTGCTGGAGCCCTGGGGAATGCCATGTGCAGCTGGCTGAGGCGTTTCCTGACGTATGGAGCAAATGAGGCCACAGGAGGTCTCTCAAAGAGGTGGCTCTGCAACGTCTCCATGAGGTTTTCTTGGTGAAAGCTTTTCCTTTTTAGAAATGCATGTTCTGCGAGTAGCAGCTGGTTCCCTGGTACCTTTGTTGAGTCATAGTTGGCTTTTAAACTGACATGGACCTGATCTGAGACAAGTGTGGGTCTGGCAGAAAGCTGATCTGAATATGACAGCAGAACCTTGAGATCTGACTGCTCTTTGAAGCCATCTGGGATGTGATCCAGGTGTTTTTGTGCTCCTCAGTCCTGATGTGTTTCCTTCCATCCGTCCAGTTCCTCTGCTACGGCCAGCGAGATCACTGAACCCTGTGAGCTGGGTGGTGAGCCCGAGAGGAAGTGTCCTCTGGCATTGAGCGTTTCTCCCCACTGAGTCTGTGTTGCCCGTTTCTGGCTCGATGACCTCATGTTGCCAATGGTTTTACTTTCCATCTAGAATCCCAGGCGACCGATGGACAGCAGCTGCACCCCACCTGCCAAGCGGCTCAAAGCGGGGATTCACAGCTTCCATGCAGCGCCGGGCAGGGGCAGCCGCAGCAGCAGCCCAGAGCTCTGGAGAATCGCACCGCTCCCAGCAAATCTGCGTCCCCACAGCCAGGGAGGGGAAAGAAGAAGGCAGGACCGCCGATCCCCGTCGCGCACGTGGCACCGGCAGCGGAACGGCCTGCCAGGAAGCGACAGGCTGTCTCCTTCCCTCCGGGATCAGTGGAAGCTGCCAAGCTGGTGTTACAGAAAAGGAGGCGGCTGACAGCAGCAGATGTTGGTAAGAGGAAACTCCTGCTTTTCTGCCTGCACCCATCGAGAGGCTGGGTGTTGCCATCCCCCTTTGGTACAGTGCTGCCAATTGGAAGGGCTCTGCCAGCTCTGCAAGAGGTCTCCTTTGCCAAGTCAGTTGGGACGTTCTGTCGTTCTGTGATAACACAAGGGTGAAGGGACCCAGAAGGACTGGGTATAACGTTTGTGTTGGGCACTGTCTGTGTGGAGACTGCTTTTGCGTGGAGTCTGTGCAATGCCTTCAGCAGGCTGTGCTCTGTGTGAGACAAAAAAGCAGTATCCAGTCCCTCCTTTTCGGTTTTGAAGTCCAGTGTCTGCAAGTATGACGTGTTTGTGTTCCAGGAGCTCCTGCAGCCTGGAGGGTGATGATGTCTCTGAAGTCTGGGCTGCTCTCTGAAAGCACGTGGGCCTTAGACACCATAACTGTCCTGCTCCACGATGACAGCAGCATCGCGTCCTTTGACCTCAGGCAGGTGGGTGAAGATGCTCAGCACCGAGTGCTCACTGAGCTGTGGATTTCCATGTGGTTGGTGTGCAAGCGCGTGATCTCTCCTCTCTGGTGGGACGTGACGCCTCTAAAGCAGAAAGGGAACCGTGGTGGGGAGGCCAAGAGGGGCTTTGCAGCAGACACTGTGAAGGGCTGAAGGCTGCTCGCCTCTCCTGGTGCAACAGCTCAGTCTTTGCACACGGGTCAGTGTGCAGCGTGGCTTGGGTGCCTCTAGAAGGGGCAGCCTGTCTCCATGATTTGCCTTGTGCCTACAAGGCTGTTGTACAAACTGTTCCACTATACTTTAGAGGCTGCTCTGCTTAGCATTGTCTCTCTCCTGAGCGTTACTCAGAGAGGAGACAAAAACCGAGAGCATGTATGTTTACACAGGTACGAGCTGGCTGGATCCTGACATTCAGGGACCCTTGTTTCTGTTCCGAGCAGACAGAAAGGTCTCTTTTGCAAAGAGCTTATTGCCAGAATGAAAAGATTCCATTAATAAGCGACTCCTCAAGATCTCTGCCCTTAATGCAGTGGTTGTCCAATTGCTCACAGCAACCTCAGTTATTTTGTGGTCACTGATCCATCTTTCCTTCCTTCCCCTCCTGTTTTTCTCCTCCCCCATAGCTGCCAGGCCTGCTGGAAGTCCTGGTGGAATATTTCCGGCGCTGCCTGATCGAGGTCTTTGGAATCCTGGAGGAATATGAGGTGGGTATTTGCCCAGGGCAAAGATCACTCTGTGGGTTGGAGGGCGCCCACCTGCTCTGGCAGCTTGGCGGTGGAGATACCACTGAGCACATCCAGACCCACTTTGAGAGCAAGAGAGAGCACTCCGCAGCTGAGAGCAATGGAAATGCTCGGGAAGGGCAGGCTCCTCCATCTGACAGCTCCTCAGCAGTTCTGGAGGATGAGCCTTGCAGCAGAGACGAGGCCCCACTCTGCCTCACCCACGACCGGCAGGGCTCTCTGGCGAAGCGCTGCATCTGTGTCTCCAACATCATCAGAAGCTTGTCGTTTGTGCCGGGCAATGACGCCGAGATGTGCAAACACGCTGGGCTGCTGCTGATCCTGGGGAAACTACTGCTCTTACACCATGAGCACCCAGAGCGCAAGAAGGCAGCCCTGAGCTCGGAGAGAGAAGAGCTCGAGCAGGACCAGGGGCTGAGCTGCGGCCAGGAGGAGTGGTGGTGCGACTGCCTGCAGGAACTGCGTGAGAACACACTGGTGACGCTGGCCAACATTTCTGCCCAGCTGGACCTGTCCCCTCTCCCAGAAAGCCTCTGCTTGCCCATCCTGGAGGACTCCTCCACTGGGCAGTGTGTCCATCAGCAGAGGCCCAGGACCCTTTTCCAGCGCTGGGGTCGAATGCCGTCCTCTCCCCTCGGAGCCTGGCTTTGGAAACGCTCAGCAAACTGAGCACCCGGGACACCAACGTGGATTTGATCCTCGCAGCTCCCCCCACCAGCCACTTGGAGATGCTGTACAACACTCTGCTGCATTTCCTCCTCAACAAAGAGAGCCCGGTGTGCCGAGAGATGGCAGTGGTCCTACTGGACGCCTTGGCACAGGGGGACAGCCTGGCAGCGAGGGCAATTGCCTCACAGGAGAGGAGTGTTGGCGACTTGCTGGGCTTCTTGGAGGACGGCCTGGCCGCCACATGGTGCCAGCAGAGCCAGGCTGGCCCGGTGCCTGAGCAGAACGCGCCCTGCGAGCCGCCGAGCGTGGACATGATGCGCCGACCAGCTCGGACGCTGCTCGCCTTGGCTGAGGCGGGCGAGAGCCGCTCGCAGTTCACGCTGCACGAGTCGCGGCTGTTGGACATCTCCGTGTCGCCCGCGATGGATTCCTTGGTCTCCCAGGTTATCTGTTCTTCATTGCCTGGCCCTGACAGCTGCGGGGTGCAGCTCACCCTGTGAGCATGCGTGAGCGGAGAACTGAGAAGCCAACGGTTGCCCTTTATTTATGCACAGCCACCTCAGGAATCTGCTGCCTGCCCTGCGCTGTCCTGCTTCTCTCTTGGAGGATGATGTCCCCATTTCCTTTCCCCTTCTCCTTCAAATTTCTTCAAATTTGTCCCAAATCCCTAATTAAAAGAGACAAAATTCTTTCTACGTGGAGGACTCTCAAATTTTATTTTAGCCAAAGTTACTGTCTTCTACTATGCATGTGGGGAGAACAACTTGTCCCCCTTTCCCCACTCCTTTCTAGCATGATGAGTCACCACGCTGATGACCTGCAGAGCGATATGCAGGTATTTGATCTCTTGCCAGGTGCCCGTCCCTCCCTGGGGGATGCTGTACAGGGCTCTGCCTTTTCAGTCATTGCTGCCTCAGCACCACTCAACTTGCAGTGTCTTTTTCCTACTTTTGTTTCCTTTCTAATCGAGGTGTGAGAAAGCCCTAGGACTTCCAGCCGAAGTTGCAGATGCAGACACACAACTGTGATTTTTCAGCAATGACTTCTGCACTGGGAACCCAGAGCGACTGGGGAGGGAACAAAGGGGGACACTGAGGGCGGCCCAGGGGCCCCCAGAACCACTTGGACAGGGACCGAGGGGACATGGAGGCACAGAATCACCAAGGAGGGGACAATGGGGGGACGCTGGGTGCACCAAAACCACCAAGGGACAGCAGGAGAACACAGGAGTAATGCGGGGCCCCAAAAGAGTGAGATTATGGGGGCATCCCATTGGGGTTAGGGGCTCCTAGAGGTCCTGACTTTGAGGGGGGGGTGATGGTCTTGGTGGTGGGAGGGTTAGGAGGTCGCTCATTGGGGCTGGGGACTCCGGGGACTCCAGGGTCTCCTATACGATTTGTTGGAGGGGATCTTACTGGTCTTGGGAGGACTGGGGAGTCCCATTGTGGCTGGGGGTCCCGTTGGGCTGTGGGGCTCTCTGGGCTCCTGTTTCAATGGGGAGAGTCCTAAAAAGGGCTGGGAGGTGTGTGCATTCCCAGGAGTCCTGTCTTTCTTCCAGGGGTTTTATTATATTTGGGAAGAAATGGGGAGTCCCGTTGAGGTTGGAGTTCCCATTGGCACTGAGGGATTTTGGAGGGGTTGAGAGGTCCTGGGGCAACGTGAGGGGACTCCATAGGGGTTGGGGTTCCCGGGTTTGCAGTCATCCCCCAGAGACCTGCAGCCTAGAGCTCTGGCTCCACCCCTTCCACCTTGCCCCCCCAGCAGCCCCTCGAGTCACCTCAGTGTCCCCTCAGTGACTCCAGGAGCCCCTGCTCTGTGGCAGGATGCAACAGGACTGCTCCAGAACCACACTGCGTGGTTCTGTGGCCGGGGGCCTGGGGGTGAACCCTGTCACCTCCCTGCTGGGTCTGGGGGTCTCCAATCTCCTGCCATTTCAGGAGGGGACATGGTGGCATCAAGGGGACACATGGTGATGCGCGTAGGAGGTGACGGGTACATGGTCACCATGGCCTTGGTGATACCAGGACCCCCACGGGGAGCCCAGAATCCCCTTGTGGGGTCATGGTGGCTTTGGGCATTCCAGAACCAACAACGAGGATGCCAGGAGCTCTGCCACGGGGACACCGGGACCCCTTGGTGTGCTTGAGGTGGCTTTGGGGATACCAGAAACCATCACAGGGCCACTGGGAAGCAACATGGAAAGCACACAGCAGAAGTGACATAGAGGGGGGCATGGAAGGGACACACGAGGAGGTGATACGTAGGGACACAGAGAGGAACAGAGGGACAGACATGAGCAGGGGACACGGGAGGGGATGCATGAGTTCTTGCTAACACATTGAGGAGAAACTGACACGGAGCCAGAACTTTGTCACGTGATAACATTTTTATTAAACAAAACCATCTTTGTAAAACAAAACTCTCTTCCCGTTTTCACTGGCCACCTCCGCCACTTCCTCCCCCAAACCACAGGATGTCCTCAGGATGTCCTCAGCACGCCCCCAGTGCTGACCTCCATTTTGTCCCTGACATCCCCAGCCAATGTTTGGGAAGTGGTACGAAGTTCTGTACACCAGAATGAGCTTTCGTGGAAATTATAGGGGCTCAAACAAACCTGAGTTTTTCTGTATGGTTCCCCATAAGAGATTGCTTTAAAAAACAAACAACTGTGAAATCCACCACATCCATGCACTGTGCAGGGTGGAGCGAAGGAGGCGCAGGAGCAGCTAGAGGGGTCGGCAGCAGTAGTTCTAGTGGTGCAACAGCAGGCAGCAGCAAAGGCCGGCCCTGCAGCTCAGAGAGCTGCCCGAGGGATGGCAGCAGCCCCCACAGTGGGTCGGGGGGGTCCAGGCAGCAGCCCGTGCTTCCTCGCTGACCTCCTGCTGTACTGTGGGAAGTCGGGGAGCTGGGCGATGAAGCAAGGAGGGGCAGGGCTGCTGGAGACATCAGGGCTTTGTGGCTCCATGGCACTGATCCATGCAATGCGTTGTTCTCTTTCCTGGCTGTCTACTTCCCCCAGCAGCTCGTCCTGAAGCAGGTCACCCTTCAGGTATTTCTCTCTGACTCTGGAACCATCTTGGTTCTCCCGGGGATCCTCGAGAGCACCTGCCACATCTGAAACAGCCAGAGCATCCCCTCAAACAGCGACAGCTGCCTTGCTACACCCACTCTATGCAGACACCCACCTGCCAGCTCTGCGTCCTCAAACTCACCGCTGATCCAGGTGAGCAGCTCCTCAATGTCCACCATACCATCCAACACATCTGAGCTGGTCACCACTGCTAGAAATGAGTCATTGGTTCAATTTTACTTACACAAAAACACATGTTGGAGAAGCAGAGCTCAAGCATTCTCGTTGGACATCTGAACTCTTACCCATCATGAGCAGAGGGTGAGAAATCTTACTCAGAATCCACAACGACAAATGATGCTTCCATGCTGATTGCATTCCATGCCACAGAATGGCCAAAAACTCCATCAGCCAAGCACTGGCAGAAAACAAGAGTACACATTTTTAGCATTTCATCATGAATTAAAAGTATAGACTCAGATTACTATTAAAATTAAAAGGGAAAAAAAATCTCTATACATATGTACGTTAGTCTCCAAGTTGCCAGGCATCAGTTTTCAATGGAGAAAAGCCATATTTGACATCTGCTTCTATAGCAGAGTCCATCTGGCTTTTGAAAGTTATTCTGTTGAGGATAAAGACATGAACATAGACTAGAACCTCCTCTCGCTCTCATAATAGAAGCGACTTGGTGCCATCTCTTTGAAGAGGGACGATGGGAACTCTCCCAAGATCCCTTGGTTCTGACAGATGTGGTGGCCACGTTCCTCAGAGCCCTGGCACCCCGAGATCCTCATTTTCCAATGCAGTGCTCTCTTCCAATGACACACAGAGCAGAGCAAAGCCCACGATTTTGCTGCATGTGAAAGGTGTAGCTAAGTATGAGGCCTGAGAGGAGACTTTTTCCTTCCAACTCACTCTCCTTTAGATCCCTGGTGGGAATAGAAGGGATTTTTGGGAGGCGCTGGGAGCAAGACACTGCAGCTGGGCAACTTGTAGGGAAGGGATAAAGAGAAGCAGAGAAATGGCTGCCTGCCCTCAGCGTTCTGACCTGAAATCCTCCCCAGGGTATGCATCCAGGAGAAGAACTGTCCTGTTTTTTGAGAAGTTTCTCTTGTACAGAAAATCATTGGCTGTTGGACCACAGGGAAAGAGATGGAAGAAAATGCAAGAAAGGCCTTGTACCAGGTCAGGTGTAAATTATCCTGATATTACAAGTAGAATAGGAGGGAATATCACAACTGTTTCCAAGAAGCTATTATCACATCACCCACCCCAATTGCTCATTACTGTGACTTGTAGCAGACTTTCCAAGTCACAGTCTGAACCAATACATGAGCACGAGGGCCTGGTGCAGGAGAGAGACGAGGCTGCATTCCTCAGCTCCCCCCCTCCACATCCCTCCCTGCACTATTTTGCCTCTGTTTGTTCCACACCCCCTTGCCTGGTTCACGATTAAGTGAAATGCCCTTCTGAAACGATTCTAAAGAAATGCGTTCCACATCACTCATCTTCCTCAGTGCCACACTGTGTAATCAATGACTATTAAGATGTTATAATTATGAAATAAACAAGAGAGTTTGATGAAGCAGAATATGATAACAAAAAGAGAACAAACAGAAGGCTTACCTCCTTCCCAGGGCTCACTCACAAAACTCCAGCAGGGACAATCTCCAGAAGAGCTCCTTCCCTACTGGCAGCCAGCTCTGAAATACGTTCAGGAGAGCAGCACAGCTGAATTGCCTTCACTGTGCTCCTCTGGCTGACTCATGGCTCGCCTCAGGTGATCACTCAGAGGTTCAGGCCGTGACTTAGCAGTTCCCATATGCACACCTAAACATTTCCTGAACACCTCCAGGGAATCTGACTGCAGTCCCTCCCTGGGCAGTCTGTCCAGGGTCCAACCACTTTTTTGGAGGAGTTTTTCCTAACGTCCAGCCTGAGAGAATTCTTGTTGCTCTCAAGGTTCTTTCATTCTTCACAAAGCTGTTTCAAAATCTTCATCTGGGAGGGAGCACATGAACCTAATGAGATTCAGCAAGGTCAAGTGTAGGATGTTGCACCTGGGTCGTGGCAACCCCAGATATCTGTGCAGGCTGGGAGAAGAACTCATGGAGGGCGGCCCTGCTGAGAAGGACTTCAGCGTCCTGGTAGACGAAAAACTTCACCAGAGCCAGCAGTGAGACCTGGGCTTGTTCAGTCTGGAGAAGAGAATACTCTGGGGTGTTGTAACCTTCACCCATTCATTTTCCCTGGGAGACCGCAGCTTGGCCAATTACCGAGGTGACACCAATATGGTGAACAGCAAAATGGTGCTTTAATGAAACTAACACGTGCTTATATATGGAAAGGGGAGGGCCTAACGCATTACAACCCGAAGATGGCGCAAGCGCCTAATACAACACTGGGGAAACCTGATGTGGCCTTCCAGTAATTAAATAGGAACTTATAAGCAGGAGGGAAGGGTGGTGCTATAAAGACTATAAAGACTAGAATGTCTTGAACCTCAACAAAATAATTTCAAAAGTCAGATGGACTCTTTTACAGAAGCTTGTTACATGAGAGCAAATCTGACTGCAGGAAAATCAAAACCCTTTCATGGTGACTTTGGTAAGTAACCTGCAGAAAATACAACAGGCATAATGTGTCCTGATTAAAAAACAAAAACAAACCGAAAAGGACAGGTGCCTGTATCAGATGTCCATGGCTGCAGAGGGTCTTCCAGAAGGAGGCAGCAGAACCTTATGCTCACACTGCAGTACAGGAGCAGAAAACTACCGGGAATCTCTGGGTTCCTCCTGGGAAGGCAAAACTGCACAGGTTTGGCAGTGCCCTCCCACCCTCAGATTTCCTGCACACAGCTTCACGTCGCTCCCCTTCACCCTGTCCTACCTCAGAGACTCAAGGAGCACTGATTTGGTACAAAGCACAGCAGTGTCGCATTAAAATGCAAGTTGTGTTTTCATTGTCAGGGGTATTACAGCCCAAAGCTTGGAGCACTGCCTCCAAAAACCATGCCAGGATGGCGGCTTGGTGCTCCGAAGCTGCATAGGTTCTACTCTGGACCAGTTGGAGTGCAGCAGCTCATGGAATGCCACAGTACAAATCAGGCCATGCGCTCTTTGTCAATGTCTAATTGTGGCTGTTTTTTATTGACTACAACCAAACTCGTGGTGCCCAGTTGGCGGCACTCGGAACGCTGCCCTGTAACGCTGCGCTGCAGCACTGCCTGCTGATGCTCGTCCTCTCAGTCCTTCAGCTGCAGCTTCTGCATCATCTCCACAAGGCTGTTCATTGCGGAGCACTGGAAAGAAACAAGGCAAGTTAGAGATAGGACAGGAACAATCTAGGGAGATCTCCCTAAGCAAATATGATCAGTACACTTGCAGAATGGCCCCATGCAGCACAGCACGTTCCTGCCATTCAGGTCACTGGCGTTAGTTCCCACAGAAGCTGCCTATGGTAAGATTCATGCTCTGCTGGGGGAACAAGGTTTCCAAGGTCGCAGTGCCTGACATGGCAAGGCTCTTTATCACAGCAAAACCCTCCGGCCATTACCAACATGCCATTCTCAAGCCGGAGGAGGGCACCCAAGCTTCCCTGGGCAGCTCTCACTGACGGCTGATTTCCTCAAACACACAGCTGGGTGTTTTTCTATTAAACTGCTTGCCCTGAGATTCTGCAGTATCTGTCATGTCTGACAGACGGAGGCACTGAGCACAGCAAGAGCCATGTCTGTGCTCACCAAGGACTCACCTCTGCACGTGCAGCAGCAGCTCTCAGAGTAGCCTTCTTCAGTTCCACTCTTCTTGCTTTTCATTGTCTTCTTGCTGTAAAGCAAGAATAAAACTTGCTTTACAGTTTCATTTTGTCTGCAGCAAAACTGCAGAAACATAGGTACCATAAAAACAGATGTCAGGAAAAAGATAAAGGAAATTGGAAGCCTCTCAGTGAATGACATTTCCAGTGGAAAGGTGCAGAAGACCACCATGGAGGTAACGGAAAGAGACGGGGTTACATGGCACCTCACTGCCTTGGGCCTTCGTAGGCTTCAACTTTTTTCCCCTCTGCAGAGAAGGAAAAAGCAAAGCAAACCCTCTGCAACTTCAGTGTGCTTGATAAGGGCAGCACTGCCCTACAGGGTGGTACCACAGCACCTTCTTACCTCTCAGCTTGGAGCTCCGTGCTGCAGCAGGCCCAGGCTGTGCTGCTGGAGCCGGCACGCTGCCTCTGCTCTGAGCCCTCACTCTTTTGTTAGCAGGCAGCTGCGCTGCTGTTTGCTGCTCTGCTTCCAAGCCCTTGCATTTGCCTCCAGCCAGGGACTTGGAGACAGAGCAGGGGCACACGGCAGGGGAAGGGCTTCTCCCTGAGCTGGGACCTGCTGCTGTGGGAAGCCCTCCAGCCTGGAGATGAGCTTTCTCAGAAAGGGCCTCCTGCACCGCTTTCGCGTATATCTTGGCACTGGGCTCAGCACCTCTCTCCGGCAAGAAAAGAGAAGCAAGAAGATACAAGAGTGCGATACTGCTTTCGGTCTGCAAAACGGGCCACAGTGCTGGGACATCTCATCTGGAGTGGTCACGGACCACTTTCATTTTTTTTTTCCTTTTTTATTAAAAAGAAAAAAAAAGAAAAAAATTACTTCCATACTGTTGGAACTGTATTATTAATAGGCTGTGATTCCCATCCTACCCACCCCCTAAATGCACGATTTCTAATAAACACAATTTAGTGAAGTAAGTGTAGATGGAAGCAGTTTTAATTAATACACCTGTATCAGTGTCTAGCTTTAGAAATATATAGAGCAGAGTGTTAATGCACGTACCCTGATGCAAGTATAGTGACCAGAAAGTAGCTCACTTTAGTTTTGATGGGAGTACGAGGGAGTATGCTGCTGAATATTAAAGGCAGTGAGATACAAATTTGTAACAAACTAGAAGTCTGATTAGAGAAGTGCACTTGCTATTCTAGAAAGGCTTGATTTACTTAGAAAATAGATAAAAACACAACCACAATATAAATTAGAATTTATAGAATTAGAACAACAGAAGGGTAGATGCTACAACACTGACAAAGCTTAAGCGTGTGCCACTTTTGTTGAGAGGAGCAGGGTATAAAGGTATACATGTAGGACACACAGATTAGTTAACAGTAAGAGACTTTGTGTGTGTTTTTGCTTCCATTATATTTATTACTTTGTAGAGACTTTTGTGAATGTTAGACTTCTTTTATTGCTTCATTATATTTATGTATAAAACAGGTTGACTATGCTTTTTTAAAATAAACAAGCAAAAAAAGTCTGTGTGAATGCCTCTGTCAGCTTTTGTAGGAAATTACCAGTGAAGAGCTGGTATGGTGTTTTTTGATTTTTTTTAAACAAAACTGTTTAGACCAGTCAGCATCAGAGACAGTAACTATGTTTTTACTTAAACAGATGGAACACTTCATAAATCCTTAAGCAATGTGTCCTGACTACTTACATATGAGTTCAGATTATTCTTATTTTTTTAACTAGATATAGGTACTAGCACAAAAACTGGCATGGCAATAGACGCACTTAACTATAAGTTGCATTACAAAAGATCTGTTTTTTGTTTGTTGTTTTTAAATATATACTTTTTTTCTTTTTTTCTTTTTTTTTAATTAAACTTCATTCTTCTCCCCACAAATGGTTGGTGCTTGACTGGGACTGTTCTTGCTTACTGATGAGCCATTTGGTTCCACAGAAAATGGAATATGCCTTGAATTCCCTATAGTTGCTGTGCCTTTGCAGCAGCATTTCTTTTCAAAACTCTGGCAATAGTCATTAAAATCAGTGAGGACTATATTGAAATTAGTGAGAAATTGGGTTTGAAATTATTAAGCAGCAGTCAAAACTCAACAATGTACTGAAATGTGTTTGAAGTTCATAATGCTTGGGTTGCTCCTTGGTCCTCGTGAAGACATTTCTGAAAAATGTAATGCCTTGTATCTTTTCTGATCATCATTGAGTTAGAACTCTGTGGGTTTGTCTTTTCGTTTTGGACACAAAATTAATCCACAAACGTTGCTCAATTTAACAGGCTCCTATTTCTTTCTTACCTTCTAAATGCATCTCATGCACTCAAATAGGCTCCAGATGATCTCTTAGAAATATTATGAAACTATAATTAGGTACAATGGTGGGTATTTCTTACTGCGGTTATGACTGGACACAATAAGGAAGGGTAGCAGTATATAATACAGTTAACCAGATACTTTAACGATACAAAAATCTAATTTATTGCTTTTGTAACTAAATTTCTATACTTAGAGAGTCAACGCAAAGGGGAAACTGTATTTAATTTATTCCACATGGAAAATCTGCATGGCCATTCACAAAGAAGTATTCTATTTTGGTGGAAAGAAAAAGTACAAAATCCCTGAAATTTTTAATGTTACATCATGTAATTTACATGTAGAGGATTGTTAGCTGACGAATTCAGGGGAAGACACTGCTACACGCTCTACTCCAGCTGAACTTACACCATGCTCACTACAGGTGTGCCAAATGCAAAATTGTACATAGTTAATCAAAGATTGAAACATCACTCATTGTCAGTTATTGTCCTACGTACTAAGGTTCACACAGCAGATAAATCATTAATTTTAAGAGTTAAGGAGACACGTTTCCTGTTAAATCTGTGAATTCTTCTGGAATGAATTTATAGTCCTCTTCTACCCTTCCAGCCAAAGGTCATTCCAAATGCTATGTGTGGAATTTGTCTGAAGGGTAAGGAGTCCAACAAGAAAGGAAAAGCTGAAGCTCTTATACATTGCTCCCAGTGTGACAACAGTGGTAAGTATCTGCATGCGCTAACTGGATTCCTAAGAGAGTATCTCTGACAGATTTTTGGTGGAAATATCTGTACTTGTGTACAACAGTTCTGTTGCCTGTTCTCTCCTTCATTAAAGCTTCCTATTTAATGTTACGTGTATTGACACATTCAGTGCACTATCAGATCTCACCAGGAGGTGAGCTCGGCTTCAGCTTCTGTAAAAGCAGTCTAAATAATTTACATTTCATTTCAGACATAGTAATAATATTGGTTTTAATCTAGGCCACCTTTCTTGCCTTGATATGACCCTGGAGCTTGTTGCTATGATTAAGACTTACCCTTGGCAATGTATGGAGTGTAAAACATGCATTACATGTGGGCAGCCTCATGATGAAGAAGAAATGATGTTCTGTGATGTATGTGACCGTGGTTATCACACTTTTTGTGTGGGGCTTGACGCTATTCCCTCAGGTAATAAAGATTTAATTGTTCTCTTCCCACCTCCTTTGAGTCCTGGGGGTTCTGTCAGAACAGATGTGTTGCTTTTGAAAGAAGTTTAAAAGCAGTGTGAAGGGTCAGAATGAACAATAGCGTTGGAAAGCGTCCGGTAGGATCCCATTTTTTCATAAGCTTTATTTCTGTATGTTGTTGTTGTGCACAGTTTAACCTGGCAATTCCTGAATAGGAAATATAATTGGCTTTTACAACAAAATCCAGACCCACTTGGAGCTATTTTGTTTTAAATATACATTTCCACAGAATACTGAGAATAATGATCTCTTTTCTTAAAAGAAACCTGTAAAGACAGCTGTATTGCTGCATATTGCTGGAACACAGCTTTCACATTAATAAAGTGTGCTATTATTTTAATTTCTAAATTAAAAAAGTATGCTTAATATAGTATTTGTAAACACCTTTTTGAACACCTTTCCTTGCCCTTTTTATTCTTAAATGTCATATCTGGAAGTGAGGTACCTAAATTTCAGGCAGCTTATACCTTTGAATCACCTGCTCATTGGTATCTCCTGGCCAACTCAAGGCCCTGTAAAGAAAACTTCAGAGGCGTAACTGGCAGCAGCACTGCTTTTCACATGATACTAAATCCATGCTACGTTTGTGGTGACGTATTCAGCGACAGTATTCCCTGTAACTACTAACTGTAACTCAAATATATATCCCCATTTGGGAAAGCACTAGAGCTTGCTCTCATGTCAGTCCGGGTTCTGTGGCTGATTCAGATTTCATTCTGACTTAAGGAGAGAATCTGAGCAAAATAGATAATATTGCTACAAAATTTTAAAATGAGCAAAGCAGCTTTTGAGATTCCAGCTGTTGTAATATAAATAGTTAATATTCCTGCTCTTTGCTCAAGCTGTTACCATTCCCTCCATTAACAGGTTTTAGCACAAGGTCTCGTGCTGAGCCCCTGCCAGCACTTTAATCTGTGCTGCCCAACTGCACTGAAATAACTCACATTGGTTTGGGAAACAAGCCCTCCGAGCCTGTGGCACAATAGCAACATTCTTAACTGCCATTCTCTTCTGCTGTAACCACCCATAACCTTGAACTGTGGTCCTTCCTATGAAAACCCAACTTGTAACTTTGTAGTTTGTCATTTCTTTTCTAAGAACCACTGCCTTAGCAGTGCTGGCCCTTCTTGAGATCCACAAGTGTTGAAGTAACTGTTACATGCAGTGAGTCTGCAAGGGATAGTGAATTGTACATGCTGCTCTCTGTACCTTTTAGAAAAGATACTTAACATTTTAAAGAAGAGCTGGTTTTCTGCGTTAAACAAAGTGCTACAAATTGCTGAGAACCTGTTGAAATGGTGAAAGGTGCATAACTAGATGAGTGAATACAAAAAAGGTAGTTTCCCATTAGTTGATAACTTTCTTTTCGTAGGTCGCTGGATTTGTGATTGTTGTCAGAAAGACCCTTCCAGCCCCAGAAGAGGAGGAAGAAGGGGCAAAAACAGCAAGGAAGGCTAAACTCCCCTAAAAAACCTTGCTGTTTCAAAATGTAACTGCACAAATTGAAGTGATACTTTGGTGCTATTTAATCAACCACTTTTAAGGGGAACAATACCACTGCATTTTTCTTTTTATCAAATAAACTTTTAATTTTGGCTATATGACCATTCTTGTGAGACAAGTCTCTAATCACGTCCTGTCAGCTATCTAGACAAAAAAGTCAAACTCCTGTTCGAAAAGAAAAAGCTTCAAGTAATGAAATTTAAATGGTACATGCACCATTTGTATAAAATTAGAGTACCACACTTATTTATTTCAGTGTACTCATCTGTAAGCTCTGTGAAAATTACAGAGCAATTTAAATACATACTATTTGCATAGCAATTAATTTGAAAGACTCAAACAAGGCAAAAAGTACTCCTGGAAAAGACTAACTTTGAGGGAAAAAGTGAACACAATCTGACTTTCTTACAATATTCTGAAAATTCCTTTCAGCAAAAATTTTCTTCGCAAACTAATGAATTATTGATATAAATTTACAGGGAAAAAAGGGACTGTAAACATTAAAAAAAAAAAAAAAAAAATCAATCTCAAAAAGCTATAAAAGGGAGATGTAAGAAAATACCTCTCAGGCTTAAGGTACTATATACTGCATTGCTTTTAATGAGGAATGAGAATGTTCTACTGACAAGTAACAACAGCTAAAGGCTTTCCCTCCCTACTGTAATACTGAAGTAACATGCACTTGATTCAGTCATGGATTTGCAGAGGTGGTGAGTGACTGGACAGGCCTCTGCTTACAGATGACTGATGTACAGCACAAGCAGTCAAATTATAGCCCCTCCATCCCCTTATTCGGCTGTTTTTTTTCTTCCTTCACCCTACATCCCTCAACTTCAGTACACTTCAAAGCCATTGTTTGTTAGTTATACTGAAGGTAACATGTCAGAAGAGCAGGATTCATTTTTAAATATGCTCCAAATTGAGGGGGCACTACAGAGCAGCAGTTTGTATTCCACTCTTTATCAAGAAACTAATGACAGAAAATCATTAAGAGTTAATTTTTCCTAAGCACCTGTTTAGAGATCCCCAGCTCTACATTCAGTTTTAAGCCCTGATCTCTGAAGAATATTGCAAATAGTACAGTTGCTGCTCATTTTACTTTTAGGGGAAAAAAAAACTTACAATATAAAATTAAATATGTCTTTTTTTCTCTCCACCACTTTCCTTCTGGTTTACAAAAAATAAACTGAATACTTCTTCAGGAAACAATAAAGAGTATTAAATATTATAGAAAGTTATTCATGTTCAATTTCACAAACTGAAATGTGATTTAGTCCATCATGTATCAATTTAAAAAAGAATTTCAAGTATTACCTACAAGATTCCAATAAGTATAGTCCAGAAAACAGACTCTTCATCCTGAGATTCATCTTCTGTAGAGTGTGAGTATTTCTGGGTTGCCTCCATCTCCTCTGGATTGTAGGAAGCCTCGCCAAATGGATGCTGTACGACTGTTCGATCATAGTAGACTTTCATTTCAAACTCACTCTCCTGGTGGGAGGGATGCCCATAAATCCCTATTCCCACTGGTCGGTGGAAGTGTGCTGCTACGTGGACAACGTCTTGGCCACAAGTAACAGACTGTAACTCATACTCGTCAAAGCTGGGGTGAAGAGTCATATCAGATACATACAAATCACATCACCTTTTCAACTCTGCATCTGAAGTACTATCTTTCCCTCATGATTTAGTCTCAAGTAGCTGCAGTTTCCTGCTCCAATCTGGCCTTGAACAACATGAAGAAGAATCCATTCTTCAGGTACATCCTCTTCCTCAAAGGTTTTTACCAAACATAGTACTTGAGCTGCCACAAATACTATCAGGATTCTCCTCCAGCATGCTGCCATGGCTCTTACGTTTTATTCTGATTCTTCCTATTGTCAAGTCCAGTACTCTGCAAATACAAAACGATTTAGAGTTAGTATATTTCATTCCTGGATGGAATCAGTTTTTGTTCACACCAAATCAAGCAACTTCAATAAAAGCTGGTTATTTACTGAGAAAACACAACGCGCTGAATGATGTGTAGATTGTTTCTCTGCCCAAAAGCAGCATATTGTCACTGAAGAAGCGTGTGTGCACTTTCATCAAGTTTTTGTTACTATATGAACACTCAGCTCTTTACAGCACTTACCTACACGACAGCTCAGGCTGCTGGGGCAGGGCAGAGAGGGAAGGGGCTGTTACACAGTCAAGGCTCCCGCACCCTTTCCTCTCCCTCGTGGCACGCTGCTGCCCAGGCAGCCTCAGCACAACAGCTGCACTCAATGCACGAGCTCTAAACCTTGCCAGACTTCCAAAGAATGCGAATTTAAATGCCAGCCAAGGGTGCTTTGAAGCTTCAGATGGCTTCCATCACTTCGTGCCTTCCACAAAGACTGTACAATTACCTTAAACATGACAGCTACTACTACACTGTTGGTAACCCACTAGCATCAAAACAAACCGCATGACTCCCGCTGAAATGTCACTTAAATCGCACGGGTTTTACAGCTAACAGACGGAGGAACAACAGCACCCCAACTTTTCTACAGCTCCCAGCTTATGGTCCCACGGGCCACAAGGCCCCAGTTCTGCAACGACAGCATACAAGAGCACAGCCCCGCCCTCGTAACCGTCCAAACCAACAAAAACCCCTTTGAACAGCGACAGAAAAACAGCCTTCTACCTTTCGCGGCGCAGCTCACCTCCAGCCCGCCCCGGGGCTTCGGCGACTGCGAGGCCGCGGCTCCGTAGACGTGCGGCAGGGCAGGCCGGCCCCAAGGCGGGCCGGCACACCCTGACGGCAGCGGCTGCACGGAGGCAGCGCGGAGGCCGATCCCAAAGAGCCTCCGGGCCCCCTCTCGCTTCGCCGCTCCTCCCGAACCCGGCCCGGACAGCGGCGCGAGGAGCAGGCACCGCCTCCCAGCCCCGCCCCGCAACCGCCACTCACCGCCGTTGCGGCCGCCTCTCCTGCGCGCTGCCTCTCACGCGCGCCGCGGCAGGCAGGTCGGGCGGGGCTGCGCGCTAGCCGCAGACTGAGCCCTCTGCTATCGCGAGAGTTGGGCTGCGAGCGCGGCCATCGCTTTGGCAACCCGCTCCGCCCACCTGCTCCCGTGTGACTGAGCAACGCGCAGCGGCGCTTGTCCCTCTCGGCGACCCGTCGGCAGCGATGCAGTTGCCATAGTGACCTCCCATGAGCTCTCTCTCCCCGCCCGTTGCTCGGCGGCTGGGCTTCTTCGTCCCGATCCCGCGCAGTTAGGAGGTCGGGACGCACCCAGAGCCGCCAGCGGTGCCCCGCTGGAGGATGGAAAGCGAGGGCGACAGTTGTTCATGGGGAAGGAGCAAAGAGCCTGAGGTCGTCCGCGAAAAACGTCTGTTTAAGTCCAGGTTGCCGGAGTGCCTCGTCCAGGTGGCGTGCGGACACCAGCACTGCACCTTCCCTCTGAATCGCAACGAGCTGTGCGTCTGGAATACAGCTGGCAGCCCTGCTGCACAGGTAACAACGCCTCCCGCTGTATGCTGTAGAAAAACGTCAAAAGGGAAGGCATGGAGAAAAAATCATTGTTAAAAATGATGTTGATTTGCCTATCATTTAATGTGTAGGAATTGGGTTTCGTACTCACAAAACTCACGTTGCCACAGTGAATGTGCAAAGCTACATATTATTAAAACATATTATTTAAAAAAAAAAAACAAAAAACAAAAAACAAAAAAACACTCGTAAAGAAATGAGAATGTTTTAAATACTTTTATAATGAATGTTTGTTTATTTTATAATGAATATAAAATAATTTTATAATGAATGTTATCATTACACTTTAATGCATGCAAGTATAACATAGAGTTTCAGGGAATGATTCAGGGAGTGGGCATGAAATTGGACTAAAAATTCAGGGGAAACAAACATGGAAATTAATTAGAGTCACTTAGTGGGAGATCAGTAGACAGTCTGTGTATATTTAATATAAAGACATTTGAAAGCCAGATTCACTGCTGCTAGATTTCCTTCTTCACTTTTCTGTCTCTGTCCACACGCTCTTCAGCAGATGCTGTGTAGACTGTCTCTGCCCAGACTGCTCTCTGCACAGTCTTGGACTATTTTTTTTCATGTTATTTTTATCAAATGTCAGGAAGTTGAGTTCTTTATGTGATTCATCTCTCCATGCTGATAAACATTGATACATTAATCTGTTATAGAAAGACTCCTCAGTGTCTAGAGTAAAACCTAGAAGAAGGCTGTTGTGGCTGTGTTCTGGTTAGTTTGCAGCCTATGGAATCCTAAGACTTGATAAGATGTCCAAAATCTGTACAGTGTTGAAGGCAGCATCATAAAATGTGGATCTGCAGAACGACTGAGATGAACATAATGATGTGGTGATAAGAGGGATGAAAAATGTCTGTTCTCAGAGCCATTCTTCTCATCCTACTATGCAATGATTTGTAGTGGTGTACTCCCCTGTTCAGCCTTTTCCCAGAGAAGAATTAAAACCAGGAGAAGAAAAGTTCCCTTGCTTAGTGGTTGAGTGGCTGAAATATTCATCAAAAATATTCAGAAATATTTTTCAAATCTCTGCTCTGCTGGGTTTGAATCAGGATTTCCTGTCTCCAAAATGAACAAGGCACTATTAGGTTCTCTAGACATGCCATTCTGATACAAAAATTCTATCCTTGACATTAGTGAGATTTGATATGCATGCTTATTATTAGTGTTGCAAAGAGTACCATATATGGTCTAGGTAAGGAGGTAGATGGATAAATCTTCCTGGTATATAGTTCTGCTCTTTGCTTTCCAATAACCTAGTCTAATTGGACTAGATGATCTTCCAATCCATATTGTTATATATTATTAAATGATGGGTTACTCTGTATATTTTCCTAACAGATACTGGTATAAATGTCTTGTTAGATAGCTGCTATGCAATGTTTGTGAGAATCTTGCTGCATCAGAATTTTAGATTTTGCTAAATGTCAGTAATAATAAAATTGCTGCAGGGTTAACACCTCAAGGAATTATTATTGGAACTCTTCTGAGGTTGGTTCTTCATGTAAGATTTAGTCCAGATGATCAACAAGTGGCAGTATGTGCTTGAAATCGAATCTACATGTTAAGTGCAAAGGTGAGATACCATTCTTTGTAGCCACAGTGCTGTTGTTTCTTGAAGTTCATCGCTTTCAATAAAATCATGATGTGCTACTGTATGCATTCATATTCTCGTTTAGAAGAAAACAAATACAAATGAATGCTGAATAGCATTATCAATGACACGTCATAAAAATGATGACAGAGTAAAGTGTTGAAGTTAAACGATATCTCAGTGTTATGAAAACATCTGAAAAATTACTCCTTTATCATTCACTTTGAAAAAGCAAATGCAACATGTGGTGTTTTCTGCCAGCAGAATGATATATGTGGCTATATTTGGCTTAAGAAAATCTTGTTGAATTTATAGTTTGAACCTAAGTCTGATGTTATTTTTAGCAATAGTTCTTAGTTATTAAGACCTTGAATTAATTGCCAGTTTTGTTTTGAAATCTGTTTTGCTTTTATTTTGACTTTCCTATTTGTAGAATGAAGCTATACTAGTTAAATTGAATGGCCACCTGGCTCCAGTGACTGCTGCTGAGTTTTGCACATGGCAGAAAAATATGGTTATATCGGTGTCTGAAGACAGAAGCTTCAAGGCAAGGAAATTCTTGAGCTGCATTTAAAAAAAAATAATAGAATTAATGAATTTTTGAATTAATGTTGTCTTTTTTTTCCTAAAATCATTTGCTGAAAGCTAAGCAAAAGTCATCTTTGATATTATAGAGATCAAGATATTGTTTTTAAGAATTGCTTGCAAAGTTATCATAAAAATTAATTATTTTTATTTATTTATCTATTTCTAATGACAATGAAGGTTTTTCATAGTCAAAACAGTATAGTGAAGTGTTAACTTTGGTGATTTTTATTATCTGGCAAATAAACTCTGGCACTTATCGATTAAACAGAGCCCGACACAATAAAGAGGCAAACAAATAAACAAACCCTGTGGAAAAGAACCTTACTATATTGCATCGCTTTCAGTGGCTGCATTTCCTCGTTTTCACCACTTGATGGCCTTTAAAAGTTTGTTTTTTCCTTAAAGATCTAAGTAGGTGCCTATCTTATTTTGTTTTTCCCTATAGGTATGGGACTATTCTACTAGATTGTTAATGTATCAGTCAGGGATATTAACAGGTAAATTTTCCTTTTTTATATACTTCTGCACAGCAAAATGTATCGATCTGAACAATAAAATAAAATCAGTATGTAGGTGTTTAGTTGATCTAGTAAAAATATTTCTAGTAAACTATATGCTAGCTCATATATTTTCCTTTAAAGTGGGTAGGTAGTTTCAGTGTATTTTTATAAACAGTTCTTGAACAGAATATGCGTTTAACTGTTGGCATTTACTGAGATGTGCAAATAGTTCTATTGTCTATGTGGGGTTTTTTTGTTTTTTTTTTTAAGTTTTTTGTAGGAAATGAAAAGAAATACTATAAGTGTACCATGTGTAGGTTTACTAGCAGGGCTTGTTGTTGAAGGCATACATTGACTTTAAAATCAAAAGCTGCGTTTTATAGAAAGATGAGAACAAAAGGAGAGGAGGACAAGCATCTGTGCAGCAAGGACGCTCCTCTCCAATAGAACTTTTCCTGAGAGTAACCATATGGTTTTCACCAGAACATGCTCCAATTCTGTGCTGGTTGTTCTTGCTTACGGTTCAATTAGAGCAGTTGGAGCACACTTCAACTGGGGGAAGGAACTACATGGGAAATGGTTGTTAAGCTTTGTGCTTATCTACTATTAGATGCCTCAAAGCAAAGGGAGAGCTCAAACCTATGGTAGGAAAGAAGAGGAAGAAGGAATGACTCCTCTCTGAGCCTGTGGCAGTTGCTTTGATTGAACTGGTTTGTGGTAGCAAGGCCATGAGAATAACAGTAGGTGATCTGACAATGGGGCTCTGAAAAATATTGCTGCTTAAGCCTGGGTGAAAGGGTGCAGCAAACCACGGCCTCTGCAGTGTAGATAGAAGGTTACTGAAAATCACAGCCATACCATTTTAGGAAGGCAGGCTACAGATCTAGAAATGGAAAACCCACTGCAACAAAAAAAAGCGAAGACCCTTTGCCTTAGGGTTTTGTTGTTGTTGTTTTGTTTTGTTTTTACCTTTCTTTATAAATAGGAGCTAGCAATTTTGAATAAAATTTCTGATTCATGTGTATTCTGGAACTGATTGCAACTTTTTTGGAACAGCATTTCCTTTGCTAAGTCTACTAAGTGACGAAGAAAAGAGACAAATCATCACTGGATGTGCTGAAGGACAGGTAGTAGACATAAAAAATAATCTCTCTGTGACAAAATAGTCAACTATCATTAATTTATCTATCAAGAAGCATCACAATTTGCATGCTAGTTTTAAAATGCTGCAACAATTATTTTAGCAAACATAACAATATAGCACCTTTATTACAAAATGCAAACTTTTTCCTCAAAACCATGAAAGTTTTTAGAACTGCAATCAGTAAGTATATGTACACTGAGATGCTATATGTATCTGTTTTAAAAGAAAAAAGATGAAAAGCAGAATTCTCATTTTTTGGCCAAGAAAAAAACAAATAACCATAAATGGGAGAGACCATGATTTTAATGTGGTGGAATTCTAAGAAAAATGTAATAAATGTACTTGAAGCACTTGAATTCTTCTTTAATTTAATGCTAGGAATAAATTAATCTGATTTTTTTTCTGTGGCATATTGAAGCTCTCTTCCTTCAGTGTAAGTGTCCGATGGATAAGCAATTGGTTGAAAGGCCGCAGACAGAGGGTGGTGGTCAATGGCTCTGTGTCCAGGTGGAGGCCGGTAACAAGTGGTGTCCCCCAAGGGTCTGTCTTGGGACCGGTGCTCTTCAACATCTTTATTAATGACATCGATGAGGGAATTGAGTGCACCCTCAGCGTTTGCTGACGACACCAAGCTGAGTGGTGCGGTTGATACGGTGGAAGGAAGGGATGCCATTCAGAGGGGCCTCGACAGGCTGGAGGGCTGGGCTCAGGTGAACCTAATGAGGTTCAACACGGCAAAGTGCAAGGTTTTGCATTTGGGCTGGAAGAACCCCAGGCACCCGTACAGGCTGGGAGGAGTGGGCCTTGAGAGCAGCTCGGCAGAGAAGGACCTGGGGGTCCTGATGGACGAGAGACTGAACATGAGCCAGCAGTGCGCTCTGGCAGCTCGAAAGGCAAATGGGATCCTGGGCTCCATCAGGAGAGGGGTGGTCAGCAGGGACAGGGAGGTGATTGTCCCTCTCTACTCGGCTCTTGTGAGGCCCCACCTGGAGTCCTGTGTCCAGGTGTGGAGCCCTCAGTACAAGAAAGACATTGAGATTTTGGAAAGGGTCCAGAGGAGGGCGACTAAGATGATCAGGGGGCTGGAGCACCTCCCCTATGAGGACAGGCTGAGGGAGTTGGGCTTGTTCAGCCTGGAGAAGAGAAGGCTGCGGGGTGACCTCATTGCAGCCTATCAATACCTGAAGGGAACCTACAGCCAGGAGGGGAGTAAACTCTTCCAAAGGGCTGACAACAGCAGGACTAGGGGAAATGGATCCAAGTTGAGGGAGGGAAGATTTAGGTTGGATGTTAGGGGGAAGTTCTGTACAAGGAGAGCGGTTAGGCCCTGGAACGGGCTGCCCAGGGAGGTTGTGGATGCCCCGTCCTTGGACGTGTTCAAGGCCAGGTTGGACGGGGTCCTGGGCAACCTGATCTGAATGTGTACGTTTGGTGGCCCTGCTAGGCAGGGGGGTTGGAACTACATGATCCTTGAGGTCCCTTCCAACCCGGGTGATTCTGTGATTCTGTGTGATGGGTCATGAAGAAAGTTAAATATGTAAATATGGTGATGCCTAAAAAGACAAAGGTATCAATGAGATTAACTTATGTGGTCCATTAAGCAATTGCATACAGATAGCCTAGGATTTTTAATTGTAGGTAATAGTCTGTGAGGAGTTGTTTTTAAAAAACATAAACATATGGGAATTAGACATGCTGTTCAAATTGATAATGGCTTCTTCTGCTAATAATGAAATAATAAAATAATAAAACCTTTGAAAAGTTTGGGATATAGATAGATGTAATTTAATTTCTGGTCCCAGGTAAGATGAGTAAAAATTCATTACTTACATAAGCAGAGTTCAGTATTGAACCTCTAGCTCATATTTGTATAATTTCATTGCAGTTGCTTTTCTTTTGTTTTCTTTCGGCTTTGGATTTTCAGTTTTAGCAGTGATCATAGTTACCGTTGTGTGGCACATACTGACTTAAAGAAAGAGCAAGAGAAATTCTATAATAAAATCTGGAAATCTGAAGAAGAATTAGGTAGCATAGTGCTTCTAGTATGCTGGTTTTGCTATATTTCAATTGTTATTGACTACTGAGTGTGTGTGCCTTTCATGCCATGAAAGGTTAGTGTAAGTGATGGAGTTTTGAATCTCAGTCACGTGGAATCTTTGACTGAAGTTGATATGAAGATGGGGATTGGCATTCAGGGAGGAATTACGCATATGTGTCTCTAATAACATCTTGGATAATGTATCTGCTTGTAAATCATAGCATGATACATGTGAGAATAAAATCAATTCCTAAAAAAGATAATCCATTGTCTAAGTGGAGTACCATTTCTCAGTTACCTTTGAAGCTTCTAAGAATCTTCTATTTTACGCTGCGTTATGTTATTTTATGCTATATGTTTTGCTGTGCTATGTTGTTTTATGTTTATACCAGAGCCCCCATGATATATTATTTAACTGACAGTGGTATTTTTATAACACTGAGTACTTATAAATGAATAACAATTGCACCTCAGCAAGGTGATTCTCTGGCTCAAGACATCTCCATCTTTTGAAATTGAAAGATAGTGTGGTCTTATTTCGTGCTATTTTACTGCATTACTTTTAATTCTCTCTTAAATCCCTTCTGTTTGCCTTATTTCATTGTTTCGTTGACTGATGATATTGTTGATTGGTTTTTTTTAGGTGAAAGGCAAAATGCTTCTGCGCTTTGCAAAACAAACAGCATGAAACCAGAGGGGTCAGTGGAAGCATCATTGCCTGTTCTCCTAATTGAACACTGTGACTATTCAGTACGTTTCCACAATGAAGAAAATATGTAAGTCCCTTACAATATCAGGTTCTTAGGTTATTTTCACAGCATCAATTTTAATTGAAACTTTTTCCTTTGAACTGCAGATTTTAAAAATGCATTTAAAATCTTCTATGGGATGGCTTATTATTTTTGTCATATTGGAATCAAGTTAGCTAGTATTACTGTGTCTTATATATTAAAAGAAAAAAAAGAAAAAAAGCTTCTTTATCATACTCAGGTATGTTTGGTTTTTTTGTTTGGGTTTTTTTTTTTTCCTAATAGATGCTGTGCCCAGAATAGAAGCTATTTTTGGATAGGAACCTCTACTGGCTTATCATTAATAAATTTAGCAAACTTGGAACTGGAAGCGTTTTTATGTTACAAAGGTATCATTAGAAAATGTCTTGCTACAATCTAACATTTTCTTTGTTGGCTGATATAAATAGTAAAAGAATTAGTTAATACAGCAAAAATGTTTTTTAATATTTTAATTTAGCAATTAATTTTACTGTGCTTTTCTATCACTGATGACTTGTTTCAGAACATGTGTCAGTACTAGATTTTTGTAGTGGTTACTAATGAATTCTTATTCAATTTAGCAAGCTAAATACAAGGCATGTTATTCTACTCATACTTCATGATGTGGCTGTAAGCTAGAAGGATATATACTGAAAATCATGGATTATGATTATGTCAAAACAGCATGAGTAAATTTTTTTCCCTTTTAAATGTAAATACATCTCTTACCACTGTGTTCTTTTTGGTAAAGATTACAGTGGCCTCAGCATTCAATTTGCTAGATGGTGTTCATTAATGAAGAAAGCAGTTAATGGAAAGGTGAGTATATATTTAGCATTTATTTAACGAATGTTTACATTTCCAGTTATTTTTATAAACGTTAATTCTGCATTTTGTATACAAATCATGTACATGTATACTATTTTATTTATTCAAAATGTGAATTGCAGAGTTATTTCGTTGGAGATGATTCTTTAAGGAGTTTTCTAGTTTTAATAGTTCTCAAAATTTAAATACTATCTGAAGTGACTAGAAAGCAAAAGGTGAATTGTTTTTTATGGTGTTTGGTGTGTACCTTGAATGTCAAGAATGACCACTGAGGGGGCAGAGGCACTGCCTTAGAGGAAAAAAAGGTAAAAACGTTGTTACACCTTTTCCTCAAACAGATGCTGGGATGAACTTCTGAATCTTTCCAAGAAATCTGGGAGTCTGCAAAAACCGAGTTGTGAGAAAATTTCTGTGGAAAATCAGCAAAAGAGCTTTTTTAGGAAATGAAATATATACATATAATATTACATACAAGCACCATAAGCATATTTTGAAGGACACCATTAAGCACTTTTTACTGCTTAATGCTGTGAGACCAAATCTATGGATATCTCTGAGTAATTTTAATAATTAAAAAACAGTTTCATTCTCTGTTATAAATACCTTTGTGTTAGAGCTTAAACTGTGAAATACATGGTGTGCTATTTTATAGTGTAATTATTGCAGGTTTTATGCTTGATCACTTCAATGTTTGAAGACATCATTGCTGTGTTGGAAGTTAACCCTGCTTTGTTGGTGACATCTCAGCAGAGTGGTGTTCTTAAAAGTGGAAATGAAGGGAGTCTATCAGTCATTGCCAGGTACAGAATAACTTAAAATGTTCTTATTTTTTTTCAAAATTGGATAATGCATTTGTTTTTCTGACACTTAGGTGTATCACATGCTTTTGTACAGTGTTATTTTCTGACTTGGATTAACTTTACCTGTTTCCCTGTCCTGCTTTATTGCACTGAGTGGGAGAAATTACTAAATTGCATAGAGTGGTTGGAACCAGAAGGGACATCTGGAGGTCATCTTGGAGGTCCCTTCTAAAGCAGGGACACTCAGAGCAGGGCCCAAGTCCAGTTTGCTTGGAAAAATCCCTGCTGAGTCTCCTCTTCTTTACGCTGAATAGTTCACATTTTCTCAGTCTTTCCTCACAAGAGAGACACTACTGTCCCTTCATTGTCTTTGTGGCTCTTTGCCAAACTCTCCCTCCAGTAGCGTAATGTCTTTCTTGAACTGGGGGATGTAATCCTGAACACTAAAACAGAGCAGAGGGGAAGGATACCTGCTTTGACCTGGTGGCAGCACTTCTTGGTACACCACATGACACCATTGGCCATTTTTGCTGAAAGAGTGCATTGCTGGTTCACTTCCTGTGTGGGGTTTGCCGGCATCCTCAGGTCCTTTTCTGGACTTGCTGGTCCCCTGCATGTATTGGGGCCTGGAGTTTTTCTTCCCTATATGCAGGACTCAGCACTCTTCCCTGTTGAACTTGTTGATGCTTTTGGCAGCACACTTCTCCAGTCTGTCAGGATCTCTGGATGGCTGCACAACCCTCTGGTGTATCATTCATTCTCCCAGTTTTGTGGTGTCTTCTGAAGCCTTGATAAGGACACACTCCACCATCCAGATTATTAATGCAGATGTTGAACAGGATTGGTCTCAGGACTGATCCCTAAAGTATTCCACCAGTTATTTGATTCCTGCTAGACTTTGTGCCACCAATCACTTCTGGGCCTGGCTGTTCTTGCTGTGTGCTCCTCCAGCCCATGCTTCATGAGCCTCTCTATGAGGATCTCATGGGAGACAATGGCAAAAGCATTCAAGTCCAGGTAAACCATATGAACCACTTTCCTCTTGTCTACAAGATAATCGCTTAATCACAGAAGTTTATAAAGTCAGTGAAGCATCACTTCCCTGGCAAATCCATGGAGATAGCTCTCAATGAGTGTCTGGCCCTTCATGGTCCTTGAAATGACTTCTGTGAAAACACTGACATTTCAAGTCGCAGAAAAACCTGATGTATATAGTGAAGTATAGATTATCACAAATTGGTAAAAATAAGTTTTGACACCTTTTCCTAATCTGATTTTGTCCATTGAATTTATCAATGTTTTATTTATTTTTTTATACTTAGGTGTTCTCTGTTGCCAACATCTCCATTGTGTGAAAATTTAAATAAAAATAAAAAACGTCTGAGTAAAACACATGGTAAGTGTAAAACAATCTTGATATGAATTAATAAAGTCATAGTTTTAAAAACAGTAAAAGACTGTCTGTTGCCTATTCTAAGCAATATATTTATTTTTTAAGTTGTATGTATTTTATTTTTATTTTATTAGGCAGAATTTTATTTTTCTAGTAGTATTTCATATTGTACCCAAATATTTGTAATGAAAATGATGATAATGTGATGTTTTTCTTTTTTAAAATATAGTCTTCTGAGAAATGTCAATTTTGAAAGAGTTAAAGTATGTAGAATGCTTACATTTTCTCATATCTTTTCATAGCGTGGAATATAATTTTCTATGTAACTTGACTTTCTTTCTTATTTTTAGTTAAACATTTGATTGGTTTTGTTGTCCTGAATACTCTTTTGTTAATACTTGTAAGTTTAGGAAATTTACTTTTGACTTTGGTTTCTACTACTCAAAAAAAAAAAAAAAAAAAAAAAAAGGTCTGACTTTCAGTTGCTGTTGGAGAACATATCACTTCTTTGCTCAGTAATACTAAAACTAAGTTCGGAAATAACTAGAAAATATTTTTTTCATAATCACCTTTTCTTTTGAAAAGATAGAAAATAACTGGCAGCTGGAGACACTTAGAATAATCTATTTTGATTCTATTGATTGTAGTTGGTGGACATGCTAGAATGTCAAAGGTTATCGTTTTGGTTTTATGTGGAAATCTGAGAAAGCATCTGTTTTTGCTAGAATTTGAAGCTTCCTCTGAAACCCAGCACTGTGTTATTACTGACACGTCACATTCAGATATCTTAGTTGTTCTAAGGAAATCCTATGATATCTCGGAGCAAGTGGTGTCGGGCATTCTTGAGGAAGGACCATTTTCTCCTTTGTGATTTCATATAGAGAAGTGATAGCTGATGGGAGCTAAAGATGTGTCTATCCTCAGCACTGGTAAATGTGCCCACGAGATCACTCACAATGCTCCTGAAGGTTTTCCCTTGGAATATGAACAAGATTTCCACACCCTCCAACTCCCGCCTTTTAAATTTAATTAGGTCATTTCTGCTGATATGAAATGCTCGTATTTAGTTTTGAGCTGGAAGCTGCCTTTCAGGAATGTTATTACAAGAGGGTAAATGCAGCCATTATTAATGACTTCTCAAGCCACATAAAAGAACAGTCATTTATGTGCACCTACTAGCCAGTTTGTTTCAGATCTTTAGATATATTCCAAATGTAAGTTGTATTTTTTAGCTAGTAAATATAAAACCAAAGCATAAAGTAGGCAACTACAGAATACATTCACGAGTAAACGATGAAAAAAGTTCCTTAGAACACTATTTTTTGTTAGTTCAAAGTTTAGAGAAGTTCCTACTTGATATTATTTGAGGAGGGATATTATGCAAAGAGATAGCTCATTTCTTTCCTTTTCTCAGTCTTCTGAAGTAACTGATCATAATTGTGTTTTGTATGACAAGGAGACATTAAAAATTGTCACTGTTCTAGCATAACTGTATATCCATAAACTTGTAAAAATGTAACGTCACATTAGGAAGCTCTTAAGTGAATATTAAATTATTTTACTATAGGAGTGAAAAGCACCGTGAAAGATCAACCACTGGGTTTTCATGATAAAATTAAGTCATCGGGTTATACAGCTGCACCACAGTGAGTAGATACACTTGTACTTTATCTGCTTTACTGGGATCTGATATTTTGTCATGTAATAGAGACGTATAGTCTCACCACTGTGAAATTGATGACCCATGAAAAATAGATAAGATTTTAACAAACATAGTCCTTTTAAAAACATTGTAAATTTTCACAGCTGCTGATCAGTGATCAATTGCAAGCGGTCTTGAAATAAAAACTTCTGTGTACATTTACACAGTATCTGTTTCTAAATACTATGTCACTTAAACCCACTTAGTTCTTTCCCTTGTTCTACTCACATACAGCATTCTCAGATCAACCCAGGGAGAAGTACGCCATTTATTTCCTCTCAACCATCCTTTGAGACGGGCCATGTTACAATTTTGTGAGCTGTACAACTTCTCTTTATTGGCATGGTGTTATTTTTTAAGAACTTTCAGGATTGTTGTTTTTTATTTTTATTTTTTATTAGGAGCTTCTAAAATCACTTGAGGAACACTTCTCCAAAAGTTTGCTGTAGCTTTGCCTGTTTTTTGCTGGCTGTTAAAGGTTTATCTTTGGATGGAGAACTCACACTCAGATGAGATGAGCAGTGTTGTGTTAGTGTTCCCCACATGAATGGAGAATTTGTCAGTTTCTCAGAGCCACAGATAGATCATACAGACAGCACTTTATTTTTGGTACAGATTATTCTGGACAGCGCCATCCTTTTGTAGTATAATTGTTAGAAATTAGAAGTATAGTTGTAAGTAGAATGGTGCCAATTGTTAGAAGAATTGTTAGAATTTGTAGTATAATTGTTAGAAGTTATAAGTATAGTTATGAGTAGAATGGTGCCAGGTATTACATGAGAAATTACCCTTACTTTGAATGCAAGTGAGTATTGGAACTGAGAAATTAAGAGCTAGCTTTTACCTGTCAGCAATAGATTTCTTTTAAGTGATCTTAGTGAAAGTCTGCTTATGACTACATATTCAGATTGCAACTGGGGGCTGTGGTTTTTATCTTCTGAGAAAAACCGTTAAAGAGTGGGACCTCAAAATAGTTTAAATCATTTTGAAGTGATGAACCTGTTTTTGCTGATTTCTGAATGTTCTATTTGTGTTCCTAATTCTGTGAATATAGAGATTGTGTTGTCTTTTCTCTCCAGTTTCTCTCAACCTAAAAGCCCTGGATAAGATAGGATGAATACAGTCACTGGACTACTAGTTTAAAAAAGTTCTCTTCATCCCATTCCTAATTCCATGATCTAGAATTTCCTTGTTTAATCAAAGCCACTACTGAAGCATCCCTTGAGAACATGACTGAAACTGTCCCAAGCAATAGATAGAAGTTTCAGAGGAAACTATGTCTGACTTGAGGACATCTATGAATTTTCTCCTGCATCTCTTGTACCTCATTTGTAGCTTTGCCTGTCAGTTAAAGGAGCTTTTGGTTGTGATGATGTGTGCAATTATTGTGATGATGTGTGGGATAGATGAAAACCATTCATTTATCCCACCACACGGTGTTCACTGTGGAATATCCTAAATTACTTTTGAATGTGGTGTCAGACTTCTCCCTTAACCAAAAAAATCTCCCCTGTGTTTTCCTGAAGTTTCAGACATGTGAAGATAAACTGTTGAAACAGAGTGTTAAAATGTACTGCAAGATGGAGTGTCTTTCACACTTCAGAGTGATCTGAATACAGCTCAAGCTCTTGCAGGTTTTGCTAAGAAATGTCTCAATTTTTAATATATGTTGTGCTGCTGCTACTAAAAGATTTAGAGTTGTGTTTGCTAAGCATAGTTTCCAGAGAGTCTAGACTCCATTTTTTTCAGGGAATGTAGCTTAGAAACCTGTAATAATTCTGCTCAGATATAGCAAAGACTGTCTTTGTTCCATTTGCTTTGTGTTTATGGTAATGATTTTTTCCTGTACTGCTCTATGAAGGAATTGTGCTGCATGTTTTGCTAACTCAAAAATTACTCTCCCCTTTCGGTTGTTCCAATTTTCTTTCTAAATCTTTATTAGGCATTTTGTGTTTTTCTTGAAGCTACTCTTGTTCATTCAATCTGCAGAAAGAAATACCTGAACACTTCATCTTAATGGACTTTGGCATTCAGAATGCACTATCCAATAAATAAAGCATGGAAAGCAAAACTTCAGCTGTAAACTGGAATATTATAAATCACTACAAAGTCATCTTTTTATCATTCAGCGTGTACATTGTCTTACTTACAGACATTAGGAGTATACATAAACAGTAAGAAGTACCTAGGATTGTTTTTTGTTTGTCGAAAAAACTACCACAACAAGAAAACCCTGCTTCTCTCATGAAACAATGAATGTTTCATATAATAGTCTCTGTTCTTTCTTGTAGAATGGCCATGTTTTCTTCAAATACTAAACTGAAGAAAAATAATGTATCAAAGTGCAAGACCAGTTTTAAAGGGTAGGTAATAAAGCAACTGCTTTAGAGGAGGAACAAATTTAAATGAATTCTATCATAAATATGTTTTATAACTGCTTCTCTTATAACTTTAGTTAGGAGCATCTATGGAACTAAAACACACTGTAAATTTGCTGTAAAATGATTGTAGCAAGTGATTCAGATCTTCATCTGCAATTCTAATAAGAAAAATAGCTGAATGTGACACAGTGAGTTTTCATGATTTCATATCATATGCCTCATTTACTTCTAAAGTTGTGTTGTCTCGAGCCTAATCAAGTTTAGTGTAATGGAGTTAAATAGAATATACATGAAAAGGTTGCCCAGAGAGGCTACTGAGATACGGAGATATTCAGGACCTGTCTGGATGCCTACCTATGCAATCTATTGTAGGGCACCTGCATTAGCAGGGGAATTGGACTCAATCTTTTGAGGTCTCTTCCAACCCCTGCAATTCTGTGATGATTGATTTGATCAGTGAATTCATAGTCATTGTGGACACAAGAGCTAATGTTTTTAAGAAGCTGGCATTTTTTTGTTAATTGATGTGGTATGTTACATGGGAATATTACACACATCCATGTGTGTAATGTTTTTCTCTTTCTCTTTTCTCTTTCTACTATATAAAATCATTCCTCTATGTGTTGCAAACATAAAAATAAAGGATGAATGCTATTTTTCTTCTTTTTCTTAAACTGTTTTTTAAACTTTTAATAGCTGTGCACATAGACAAGCCCTTAGATGAATACTTCAGATGATTTCATAATTGATTTACGTTATTGTGGTGGCTTAACCTAGTTAACAATTACTGTTTTGTTCAGTGTGCTGTTAAGTAGATGATCAATGTCCTATTTCTGTTTACATACAGAAGTATTTTTCATATTACTTACTCTCACAGCAAGGTAGTTTGCATTTTTAATTAATTTCACTAGATAATTATGTGATTTATGAAATTTGATTTTTTAAATTATTTTTGTAAAATGCTGTGTTAATTGTTTATTTCAAAAATTCATAATAGTTGCTGATGTGAGTAATTTAATTATAATAATTTTTAATTTATTCTGATGCTTATTCTGGATTTAGCATAAATTGTCCAGGAAATATACACATAAAAATATTTAGAATAACTCTGCAAGTGATATTTATTTCATTATTGAAATGGTAATAAACTAGGTTTAGACATCTCAATATTTTTCCTTTCTTTCTGCTTTTCCTTTTTTTTTTTTTTTTTTTTTTTTTTTTAATTTATCTTTCTGAAGTAAAAATAATGAATATCCACTGGAAAGTTCTCCTCCAATTAACTATGAGGCAGAAACATCCGTTAGTTTCAACCAACTAGAATTTGTTGTGTTCAGTATTCTGGTATGTATGGTTTCATTAAATGTACTATTTTGACCTTGTGGAGACAGAACAACAAAATTTGTGTAGTGTTGTTTATAAAAGCTATGGTTTTCCTAGGTAAATTCCTAGAAAAATCTGGCATCAGCTGCCTGGTCATCATTTTTTAACTTGCAATACTATGCAATCTGCTAATATGTATCAAATGATTCTAATTCTCCATTGATTTTCTATCTTGTTTGCTTTTGGCCCCGTTCTATCACTTTTCCACCACAACTTGAAAATAATCTCAAGAGCTCCATCAATCCATCCAACCTCTGAAGAGCTTCAACTATCCAGCCAGCCAGCCAGCCAGCCAGCCATGTTGGATGGATTGCGCTATTCAGATGATGGGTGGATGGATGATTGAGCTCTCCAGATGATGGATGGATGGATGGATGGATGGATGGATGGATGGATGGATGGATGGATGGATGGATGATGGAGCTCTCCAGATGATGGATGGATGGATGGATGGATGGATGGATGGATGGATGGATGGATGGAGCTCATCAGATGTTGGATGGATGGACGGAGCTCTTCAGATGTTGAATGAGTGGATGGATGGAGCTCTTCAGATGATGGATGGATGAATGGAACTCTTCAGATGTTGCATGGATGGATGGATGGAGCCCAAATGATGATGGATGGATGATATCAGTTCCTGAGATTATGGATGGCTGGCTGGCTGGCTGGGTGGCTGGATGGATGGATACATGAATGGATGGATGAATGGATGGATGGAGCTTTTAAGACGTTGGATGGATGGATGGATGGATGGATGGATGGATGGATGGATGGATGGATGGATGGAGGTCTACAGATGATGGATATATGAATGGAACTCCTCAGATGTTGGATGGATGGATGGATGGAGCTCTACAGATGATGGATATATGAATGGAACACCTCAGATGTTCTATGGATGGATGGAGGTCTTCAGATAATGGAAGGGTTTATGATGGTGTTCTTCAGATTTTGGATGGATGGATGCAAAGAGCTCTTCAGATGATGGATGGATGGATGGAGTTATTTACATGTTTGATGGATTGATTGATGGATGGAGCTCTGCAAAGGATGAATGGATGGATGGAGCTTTTGAGATGGATGGATGGATGGATGGATGGATGGATGGATGGATGGATGGAGCTTTTCAGATACTGGAAGGATGGAGCTCTTCAGATGATGGGTGGATGGTTGATGGAGCTCTTGAGGTGTTGGATGGATGAAAGGATGGATGAAGCTCTCAAAATGATTGATGGATGAATGGATGGATGTAGCTCTTCAGATTTTGGATGGATGGAGGGTTGTATCTCTTCAGATGTCTACCTCCATCATCCAACCATAATCTCAAGAGCTCCATCAATCTATTCAAGATCTTAAGAGCTCCATCCATCCATCCATCCATCCATCCATCCATCCATCCATCCATCACCTGAAGAGCTTCATCCATCCATACATCCATCCATGTTGGATAGATTGAGGTATTCAGATGATGGGTGGATGGATGGATGGAGCTCTTCAGATGATGGATGGAAGGATAGAGCTATTGAGAAGATGGATATATGGATGAATGGAGCTGTTCAGATGTTGGATGAGTGGATGGAGCTCTGCAGATGATGAATGGATGGATAAAGCTCTTCAGGTGATGGATGGATGGATGGAGCTCTTGAGATGATGGATGGATGAATGTATGGATCTCTTCACATGATTGATGCATGTATGGAGCTCTTGAGATGATGGATTGATGGATGCATTTCTTCACATGATGGATGGATTGTTGATGGAGCTCTTCAGATGACGGATATATGAATGGAACTCCTCAGATGTTCGATGGATGGATGGAGCCCTTCACATGTTCGATGGATGGATGGATGGATGGATGGAGCTCTTCAGATGTTGCATGGATGGATGAATGGAGCTATTCAGATGATGGGTGGATGCATGGATGGAGCTCTTCAGTTAATGGATGTATGAATGGAAAGCTTTAGATGTTGGATGGACGGGTGGATGGATGGAGCTCTTCAGAGGTTGGATGGATGAATGGATGGAGCTCCTGAGATGACGGATGGATGGATGGATGGATGGAGCACTTCAGATGGACGGATGGATGAATGGAACTCTTCAGACGTTGCATGGATAGATAGATAAAGCCCAAATGATGATGGATGGATGATATCAGTTCCTGAGACTATGGCTTGCTGGCTGGCTGGCTGGCTGGCTGGCTGGATGGAGCTCTTGAGATGGTGGATGGATGAATTCAGCTCTTCAGATGATGGATGGATGGATGGATGGAGCTCTTCAGATAATTATTGAATGGATGGATGGGGTTCCTGAGGTGATAGATGGATTCATGATGGAGCTCTTGAGATGATGGACGGATGGATGGAGTTCTTGAGATGTGGTATGGATGGAGCTCTTAAGACGTTGGATGGATGGATGGATTGATGGATCTCTTGAGACATTGGATGGATGGATGGATGGATGGATGGATGGATGGATGGATGGATGGATGGATGGGGCTTTTCAGATGTTTGGAGGATGGAGCTCGTGAGATGATGGATGGATGGATGGATGGATGGATGGATGGATGGATGGATGGATGGAGCACTTCAAGTGATAGATGGATGGATGGGATGGATGGATGAATGGATGGATGGAACACCTCAGATGTTCTATGGATGAATGGAGCTCTTCAGATAATGGAAGGGTTTATGATGGTGTTCTTCAGATTTTGGATGGATGGATGGATGGATGGAGTTATTTACATGTTTGATGGATTGATTGATGGATGGAGCTCTGCAAAGGATGAATGGATGGATGGAGCTCCTGAGATGGATGGATGGATGGAAGGATGGAGCTCTTCAGATGATGGATGGATGAATGGAACTCTTCAGATGTTGCATGGATAGATGGATGTAGCCCAAATGATGATGGATGGATGCATGGAGCTCTTCACATGTTGGATGGATTGAGCAATCAGATGATGGTTGGTTGGAGGATGGAGCTCTTGAAATGATGGATGGATGTAAGGGTGGAGCACTTGAGATTATGGATGGATGGATGCATCTCTTCAGATGATGGATGGATGGATGGATGGATGGATGGATGGATGGATGGATGGATGGATGGAGTTTTTCAGATGTTGACTGAGTGCATGGATGGAGCTATTCAGATGTCAAATGGCTGAATGGATGGAGCTCTTCAGATGATGGATGGATGGATGGAGCTGTTGAGATGATGGATGGATGGAGGGATTCAGCTCTTCAGATGATGGATGGATGTATGATGGAGCTCTTCAGATTTTTGATGGCTGGATGGAGCTCTGCAGATTTTGGTTTTTTGGAACTCTTCAGATGTTGCATGGATAGATGGATGTAGCCCAAATGATGATGGAGGGATGCATGGAGCTCTTCACATGTTGGATGGATTGAGCACTCAGATGATGGATGAATGGATGATGCAGCTCTTGAGATGTCCAGCTCCATCATCCAACCAATAATCTCAAGAGCTCCATCAATCCATCCAACCTCTGAAGAGCTTCAACTATCCAGCCAGCCAGCCAGCCATGTTGGATGGATTGCTCTATTCAGATGATGGGTGGATGGATGGTGGAGCTCTTCAGATTTTGGATAGATTGATGGAGCTCTTGAGATTACGGCTCGATGATGGAGTTCGTCAGATGATGGATGAATGGACGGAGCTCTTGAGATGATGGATGCATGGATTGAGCTCTTCAGAAGTTGGAAGCATTGAGCGCTTCAAGAGATGGATGGATGGATGATATCAATTCCTGAGATTATGGATGGATGGATGGCTGGATGGATGCATGGATGGATGGAGCTCTTCAGAAGATGGATGAATGGATGCATGGAGCTCTTCAGAAGATGGAAGGATGGATGGATGGAGCTCTTCAGGTGATGGATGGATTGAGCTATTCAGATGATGGATGAAGGGAAGATGGAGCTCTTGAGATGATTGATGGATGTTTGGAGAACTTCAGATGATGGATGGATGGAAGGATAGAGCTCTGAAGATGAGGAATGGATGGTGGATGTAGCTCTTCAGATTTTGGATGGATGGATGGAGCTCTTCAGATGTTGGATGGGTGGATGGATGGATGGATGGATGGATGGATGGATGGATGGATGGATGGATGGATGGATGGATGGATGGATGGATAGAGCTCTGCAGATGATGGAAGGATGGATGGAAGGATGGGGCTCTTAAAATGACGGATGGGTGGAAGCGTGGCTCACTTGAGATTATGGATGGATGCATGGAGCTCTTCAGATGATGGATGCAACTCTGTGACAGCAGCCTTCTCCACACACACCTCTCTGGTTGTGCCAGTGCTTCCCTGAGGGCTGGAGGGCGGCCAGCCCTGCGAACTGGGGGCTCCCAGGTGCACCATTCCATCCCTCATGTGCTGTGTTTATGTGTAATGGGCTCTTGTCTGGTTGGGAAAACACCCTATGCAGATCCCAACCCTGAGCCTGCAGTCTCACCTTGCCTTCCTCTTGTCCTCACTTGTTCCCTCCTCAGACTGCATTGTATCCACTGGAATGGTGAGGTGGATCCAGCTGGTGAGGGGTGGCAGTGCAGGAAATTCTTCTGGAATTGAGAAGGAGAGATCTTGTCAGAGGAGACTGACTGTAGACCTGCTGGCCCAGTGACACACAGGGGTGCTCAGGCCTGTCCCAAAGCACCCGAGAGGGCTGCCTCTGCTCCCCTCACAGATGCAGAGACCGCGGGCCCTCTGTGCCTCATGCCCAGCTCCTCCTCTCTGGGGTGCAGCTGTGTTTTGGGACTGCATTAATGGCTTTGCTTTGGGAAAGAGGAGCTGGGTGGTGCCTGGGAGGTGACAGTTCCTTTGGGGGGCTCAATTCCTAGGGAAAGGACAGGGCTGAGGCTCTTGCCATGCCCTGGGATGGGAGCACTTGTGGGAATTTCACCCAGCATCTTAGATTTGATGAGGACAATGTGCAGTCAGGAGGACAGGCAGAGCTGAGCTGGTGCAAATGGTTTCACAAGTCAGGGCCTTTGGGTGATGGTGGGCTGGGGATTTTCCCATCACGTGTTGGTTGTGTGGGGCATGGAGAGGGACTGGCAGCTGCTTTACCTCTCTTGCCCTGGCCAAGACGTGGCAAAAGCCTTTTGGAGGCCCTGCAGGGTTTCCCAGGTGGTAGTTTGGGTGCAAACTCCCATTCAAACCTGTACAAAAGGAGAAGACATGGTATGACCCAGGGCTCCTGCTGCCCTTTCTGTTGGCTGGGATCACCTGCTCGCAGGCAGATTCTCACATCTATCAAACTAATCAAACTAATGAAGATCACTTAGTTCAGGCACTGAAACCTAGCAAAAAGCTATTAAATCAACCTTAATAAAATAGACTAACTCCACAATGATCAACTGTTAGGATTCTAACAGGCTTTTATAACAAGTCTTTGTCTTGGATGCAGAAAATACTTTTGGAAAAGACAGATGGGAGGCTATCTGACTGATTTGTGAAAACAGTCAAAATGTGCTATGAGAAGGGATTTCCTCCAGTGTGACCCGCTGCACTGATGTCCAAGCTGCAGCTCATTTCAGAAGTGTTGCTGAGCTCCTTAATGGTGCTTTGGGACAGCTTTTCCTTATCTGAAACCACTCATTAATGATACCAAGGGTCTAACTAACTTGCATTGCTTTCAAATACCTGCGTACTGAACAAACTCAATTACATGAACTTGATTTCATTCTTTAGAGATAATTTGATAGGGAAATCTTGGAGTCAGCTAAAAGGATCCCATTCACCCCTGTGAGCGTAGGTGTTGCTATCCACATTTCTTAGATAATGACAGATTTCTGTGAATTGCAGTTACTCAGGATCATACAGCTATTATACTCCCCAGACTGGCTCCTATTGCATTGTAGACCTCAGTGTTTTTGCAACATTGTGTATACCGCTGCTGACAGCACTTTGCTATATTCAAGATGAACCTTCTTTTGAGTGCAGTGATACCATGGTTTTCATATTGCTTTACCCCAGTCTATGCACATCTGATTGCTGTTGTGGGCCTTTCCCTGTACAGGTTTGATTTCACACACCTGTATCTACCTGTATTACATTGTACAAAACCTTTTGCTTGGAGAGTAATAAATGACTTTACCCCGGAAAGAACAGAAGTATTCCTTCCTTCCTTCCTTCCCTCCTTCCTTCCTTCCTCCCTCACTTACTGCTTTGGCTTATTACTGAAATGCAGATCTCCTAGAGGTCTTATTTCAAGTGTTTCAAATATTCTCTACAATACTTGTCATTAATTTATGGTATTCCTTTGTTGCCCACATTCTATTTATTATATGGAGCTGGCCTCAGTATGAGCCTTGAGAGATTGCCATCCAGGAGCATTAAAGAGGTTTAAATCCCTTAATGTTCAGTGCTTTAAAAAGTATTTTATGATAAGGCAATTAAAAATGACATGCTGCAGAAAGTAACAGGATCCCAGAGTGTGTTACAGGTATGGCTCAGCAGAAAATGAGCACTATGTCCAATTTCTCCCCTTGGCCTCTGCTTATCTCATAAAAACTGTAACTTTCAAAAAATAAAGGAAGCAACCCAGATCTCTGCTGGGTTGAAGGATGATGTTTTGTTGCAGGGTGGAAAATTGCAAGTTCTGAGAAAACAATGACCGTTGAAAGGGGTCCGTTCATGGTGCAGGAAATCTGATTTCTGGAGCTGTGTGTGCATGTGTGTTCTCACTTCACAACTGCTTCCAGATAATGGGGCTACAAACTCAGGCAGGAATGGTAGGGCTGTCATCCTTAGTCTAAAGTTCAGATCTTCTTTCTGCCTTGTTATAGTTCCTTTGAGGTGTTTGTAGCAATGGTCATGGCGTTCTCTGTTTGGCTGCAACTCTGACTAAATGGAATAGAATGAAGAAGGAAAATACAGAAGCTGGTATTCACTGGGCAAATTTGCGTGCCAAATCCACCTTTAGCAGAAGAAAGATGTGGTTTTTCAGAACTCAAGAGAGCTGTACCCGCAAACACTACAGGCATATTTGATGAGCTTGCATTCCCCTTCTGTTGAATCAAAAACCTGGGCTAAGAAGGAATGTTCCATGTAGGGAGAAGAAGATGATAGAACGTGTTCCTTTCAAGGCTCGCTTGGGAAATGTCAGGTCTTTCTGAAGGCACCATTCAGCCATGGGCCTTTTTTGCCAAAAAAGTAACAAGACAGGCAGCGCTGCAGAACTGAGTATTCTCCATGGATTTACTCATCGCCTGAACTAGACTGTGGCAATTGTCTTTATGATCATCAGCATAAAGTTAAAAGGGAGCAGCTGACAAAGGTAAGGGCATACCAGTGAGTCTTTCCATTTTGAAAGATTTTCATGTAGTCCTTGCTCATCTCTAAGTACTGAAGATTTATCACAGTCACAGATTCCATCTGTCTTTCATCATCACCATGGAATATTATTCCAAAAGCTATTAAGCTATTGCAAATGACCTTATCTGAGCCATGCTCTTTTTTCCATTTTAACTTGAAATGCTTATTATGTATTCATTTCATGTATCTCTTATTTTTGCCTTGCCTCAAGCTGGAAGTCACTTTAAGAAAGCCATCCAAAAAATTCCCTATTTAGTATGTGTGTACATCTCAGTGTGAATTGTAGTGTATGCTATCTGTAGTTCATCCTGTACTCCGTAATGTGGCAGTATGGCTGTACTCTTTCCAAAGCAGCATGCCTTTTCAGAAAGCACTTCACTGACAGCTGAAGTTGTTCCTGTTTTATTGAACTGTAAGAGGGATAAGAAATGCCACGTGGAAGAAGCAGCTGTGCTGGCTGCTTCTCCTCTGTTGTCTGGGGGAACATCTGATAAGGTGCCCATCTTGTACCTATCTGTGGCTCCAGTGGAATGTGTGGCAAGGCAGAAGCGAAAGACTTGAACTTTGCAGCTGGGAAAAAAGCCTACAAAATAAGGCAGTTACACACAGATTGAGATAAAAGTGACAGATGTGAATGATGAAGAAGTCCGTGTAATATCTGACCTTCTTCCTCAGAGCAGAGATTCACTGTCAGACAGGCTGCTTCAGACATTGATCTCATCACACAGCTGAAGCAATGACAGCGTTTGCTTACTGCTTAAAGGGAGACCTCCTGGGTAAATGCACAAACAGGTGTACAAGAAGAGTTAGCAGTTGTCACTCTTCCCAAATGCACTGTGATATGGGATGTGTTCAAGGTAGCAGACTTGCTGGAGAGGCAGATTTACTTGCAGTGTGTCATGGTTCTATGTTTTTGTTTTTGTTTTTTTGTTTTTGGATTTCAGTATTCCACATCAAAACATCATGTAGTGTACGGGGCATTAAAGTGTCACTGCCCCATCTCCAAGTACCTATCCCTGTACATTACAGAAGTCACAGGATCTGGCCCTTCCGGGTGGGGGGGGCACTCTCTTGCTGCCTGGCAGTGGGTGCTGGAGGGTGCTTTCCTAGCCGTTCCAAGCTTTTCAGGTTTGAATCGGTCCCGGGAACTCTCTCTCTCTTATCTTGTTTGATTTATTAATCTCAATTCCAATTAAATTATATATATTGTGTTTTTTGTATTCCAATATTATAGTAAAATAAGTTTTCCTCCATAGATTGTTGCCGCTGCTTTTTTCCTCCCTTCCTTCCTTCCCATTTTTTGTGGGACTGGAGTGGGGGGGGAGGGCAGAGGCCTGTCGCCCCTGTCATGGACATAGATTGATCTGGTCAACTCCGTGACAGATTTTGGCGCCCAACGTGGGGCTACTGCTTTTTAGCTTTTAGAACGAATCTCTTTTTCTCTCTGCTCTTAGAGAGCTTCGTTAGGGAGCATTATCAGTAGTTCAGGTTTCTGTGCTGGAAAACCTGACCTTGAAAGATTAGGCGTACTGCCAGTGTTCTGGGATATTTGTAAACTTTGAGCACTACTTCGTCTGTGTAGTGCCTTTTTTTCTTTTTTTTCCCTCCTCCTGTTAGCTTCAATTCATTAACCCCTTTTTAGCAGGCACCACTGATGAACCCACTCATTATTGTGGGGGTGCTGGGTAAAGGATTAAAAGCAATGGTGTTATTCACAACCTACTGGCCAATAATCCAGCTTATAATTATGTGTTGTGGAATTGCAACCATATATAGGTACCTAATGACACTGATGGAGACACCTATGTTTTACCTATTTGCAATGTGGTATGATTTGAACTTTGACATCTACATCCCAGAAGGAATGGCTAATTTCACAAACAACTACATCCCAAATGGAATAGCTAATTTTACAAACAACACGATGTTCAGACCAGTCTCCAGGTTTTCTTCTCGGTTTGTCAAACGTTTTTTGAATCCTGAATTAATACTCATGTTGGTGTGCGTGTCATCAATTCTCCTGAATGTATTCCAATTCATTCGTAATAAGGGGAAGGAGTCTTCTCCAAAACTAGAGAATGATGACTGGCAGGGGATATGGAGAGGTTTAGGAAAGGTCTTAGAAGCATGGGGACCTGCAGTGTCATGGGATTTTACTCTTGAACACCTGTGGGATCCTGAGAAACTAAGCCAGTATTTGAGTTAGGGATGATGCGGCTTACATAAATCTAAGGAGGTACAACTTATTTGGGGTTTGGCTTGTGCTTACCGTGCCCTATATAATACCATTCTGGAGAGAGAGAGTTTCCGAGCTGAGGTTCAAGCCAAAGGGGAAAATCCCCAAGTCAAATCTGATCAATCACAGGAGACACCAGTAACAATACCAGTTGCTCCTGTGGAGGGCAAGAAATGGAAACGAGTGTCTTCGCGTCTTGAACAAAAAAGAGAAGAAGAGGAGGAGGAGGTGGAGGAAGATCCAGGGTAGGGGCCCTCCTCAGAACCACCACCATTGCGAAAGGCAAAAGGGAAAACTAAGAGACATGCAGAAGAGAGTGATGAAGAGGAAGTCTCCATTACTACTCGCCGGCCTCTAAAGATGACTGAAATCCAAGGTTCAAGAAAGGAGTTTACACGGTGCCCGAATGAAACTCTTGCTTCCTGGTTGGTTCGCTGTTGGGACAGTGGGGCCCATAGCTTGTCTCTGGATGGTAATGAAGCTCGCCAACTAGGCGCCATTGCCAGAGATCCAGCTATTGATAGAGGAATTAGTCGGTGTTCGGATGAGGCTGCCTCCCTCTGGGAACGAGTGTTAACAGCCATGAAGGAAAAGTATCCCTTCAAAAATGGCTTGAAAACTGCGATGAAAAAATGGGATACAGTTGAAAAGGGTATCCAGTATTTGAGGGAAATAGGCGTGGTGGAAATGTTGTATGACCCTAACTTTGTTCCTAACCATCCACAACAAAACCACGACCCTGAAAGAGTGAGGACAACGCCTGAGATATGGCAGAAAATCGTGACAACAGCGCCGGACAAATATGCCTCTACACTGATGTCAGCGTGTGACAGATTCAACGAACAGAGAATGCCCTTAGTTTATGAATTAATTGTTACGCTCCAAAACTACGAACAATTGCTGTCCCCAATTCATGCTGCCGTTGCTGCAATATCAAAAATGACGGAGCAAGTGTCTCAACTGATTAACCGTGACAAACCTGTAGCAGTATCGGAGACGCTTGATGAAGATCGGGATAATCAAACGAGTGTAGCGAAGGATGTGAAAGAGATGAAGGAGATGATGAAATTTGTGCGAGCCCACCTAACTAAAGACGAAGAACCTTCCTTCCCACGTGCACCATCAAAGATCTCAGCTGTCAGAAGCAAACGCTCTCCGGCTCAAGTAAGGGATGATACACCGCGAATTGCCTTATGGTATTACCTACGTGACCATGGAGAGGACATGGGGAAGTGGCACGGTCAACCTACTCCTGTACTACGAGCCCGGGTGAAAGAATTACAAAGCAGATCAACCACCAGTGCAGTTGCTCCAGTTACCACAGGTAATGAATAGAGGGGCCCTGCCCTCAGTCGGGGGGGGAGAGGGATAATAGAGTATATTGGACTGTGTGGATTCGATGGCCTGGCACATCAGAACCACTGAAATATAAGGCAGTGGTGGACACTGGTGCACAGTGCACTCTGATGCCCTCGAGTCACCAAGGGACAGAATCAATCCATATTTCTGGAGTAACCAGGGGCTCTCAAGAATTGACTGTGTTGGAGGCTGAGATAAGCCTCACTGGTAAGGACTGGCAAAAACATCCTATTGTGACGGGCCCAGGGGCTCCATGTATACTAGGTATTGATTATCTCAGAAGGGGGCATTTCAAGGATCCTAAGGGGTATCGATGGGCCTTTGGAATAGCTGCTGTGACATAGACAACATTAAGCAGCTGTCTGTTTTGCCTGGCCTGTCAGAAGATCTGTCTGTTGTGGGGCTGCTGCGAGTAAAAGAGCAACAGGTACCAATTGCTACAAAAACGGTGCACAGGTGTCAGTACAGCACCAACAGGGATTCTTTGCTCCCCATTCATAAGTTAATTCATCAACTAGAGAGCCAGGGAGTGATCAGCAAAACTCACTCGCCTTTTAACAGCCCCATATGGCCAGTGCGTAAAGCCAGTGGAGAATGGAGGCTGACGGTGGACTACCGTGGCCTGAATGAAGTCACACCCCCACTGAGTGCTGCTGTGCCGGACATGTTAGAACTCCAGTATGAACTGGAGTCAAAAGCGGCCAAATGGTATGCCACCGTTGACATTGCTAATGCCTTCTTTTCCATTCCTATGGCCAAAGAATGTAAGCCACAGTTTGCTTTCACATGGAGGGGCATTCAGTATACCTGGAACCGTTTGCCCCAGGGGTGGAAACACAGCCCGACCATTTGCCATGGGTTGATCCAAACTGTATTGGAACAGGGCAGTGCTCCTGAGCACCTGCAGTACATTGATGACATCATTGTGTGGGGCAATACAGCAGAAGAAGTCTTTACAAAAGGAGAGCGAATGATCCAAATTCTTCTGAGTGCTGGTTTTGCTATTAAGCGAAGCAAAGTGAAAGGACCTGCCCAGGAGATTCAGTTCCTAGGCATAAAGTGGCAAGATGGCCGTCGTCACATCCCAACAGATGTGATCAACAAAATCACTGCTATGTCTCCACCCACTAGCAAAAGAGAGACACAATCTTTTCTGGGTGCAGTGGGCTTTTGGAGAATGCATGTTCCAAACTACAGCCTCATTGTAAGCCCCCTTCATTATGTGACCCGAATGAGAAATGAGTTTACATGGGGCCCTGAGCAGCAGCAGGCTTTTGAACAGATTAAACAGGAGATAGCCCGTGCCGTTGCCCTAGGGCCAGTATGGACGGGACAGGGTATAAAGAACATCCTCTATACCGCTGCTGGAGAGAACCGTCCCACTTGGAGTTTGTGGCAAAGAGCCTCAGGAGAGACCCGAGGCCGCTCCCTGGGATTCTGGAGTCGGGCATACAGAGGGTCTGAAGAGCACTACACCCCAACTGAAAAGGAGATCTTAGCCGCTTATGAGGGGGTTCGGGCTGCTTCCGAAGTAGTCGGTACTGAAACACAGCTCCTTCTGGCACCTCGACTGCCAGTGCTGAACTGGATGTTTAAAGGCAAGGTTCCCTCCACCCATCATGCCACTGATGCCACTTGGAGCAAGTGGATTGCACTGATTACACAACGAGCACGGATGGGGAACCTCAGCCGTCCAGGAATCCTAGAGGTCATCATGGACTGGCCTGAAGGTAAAAAGTTTGGAACACCACCAGGAGAAGAAGTATCGCATGCTAAAGAAGCCCCACCATACAATGAACTACCAGAGAATGAAAAGAAATATGCCCTGTTCACAGATGGATCGTGTCGTATTGTGGGAAAGCATCACAGATGGAAATCTGCTGTGTGGAGCCCCACACGACAAGTTGCAGAGGCCACTGAAGGGGAAGGAGAATCAAGCCAATGTGCAGAGGTAAAGGCTGTCCAACTGGCCTTAGATGTCGCTGAACGGGAGAGGTGGCCAATGCTCTATCTTTACACTTACTCGTGGATGGTAGCGAATGCCTTATGGGGGTGGTTACAGCAGTGGGAGCAAAATAACTGGCAAAGAAGGGGTAAACCTATTTGGGCTGCTGAACTGTGAAAGACATTGCTGCCCGAACAAAGAATATGGTTGTAAAGGTGCGCCATGTTGATGCTCATGTGCCCAAGAGTCGGGCTACTGAAGAACAGCAAAGTAACCATCAGGTAGACTGAGCTGCCAGAATTGAGGTAGCTCAAATAGATCTGGACTGGCAGAACAAGGGTGAATTATTTCTGGCTCGGTGGGCCCATGAGACCTCAGGCCATCAAGGGAGAGATGCAACATACAAATGGGCTAGAGACCGAGGGGTGGACTTAACTATGGATGCCATTGCACAGGTTATTCATAACTGTGAAACATGCGCCATCATCAAACAAGCCAAGAGAATGAAACCTCTGTGGGAGGAAGGGCGATGGCAAAAGTACAAATATGGGGAGGGGTGGCAGGTTGATTATATCACCTTGCCACGATCTCGCAATGGTAAGCATTATGTGCTTACTATGGTGGAGGCAACCACTGGGTGGCTCGAAACCTATGCAGTACCCCATGCTACCACCAGAAACATCATACTGGGTCTTGAGAAACAAGTCCTGTGGCGACATGGCACCCCAGAAAGGATTGAGTCAGATAATGGGACTCATTTCAAAAATTCTCTTGTAAATACTTGGGCCAAAGATCATGGCATTGAGTGGATTTACCATATTCCCTATCATGCACCAGCCTCTGGTAAAATTGAACGATACAATGGATTGTTAAAAACGATGCTAAAAGCACTGGGTGGCGGAACATTTAAGCACTGGGAGAAGCATTTGGCAGAAGCCACCTGGTTAGTCAATACCAGAGGATCTATCAATCGTGATGGTCCCAACCAATCCAGTTCCCTACATACCGTAGAGGGAGATAAAGTCCCTGTTGTACATGTAAAGAACATGTTAGGAAAGGCAGTTTGTGTTCTTCCAGCTTCTGGAAAGGGCAAACCTCTCCGTGGTACAGTTTTTGCCCAGGGACCAGGATGCACTTGGTGGGTAATGCAAAAGAATGGGGATGTCCAATGTGTACCACAAGGAAACTTGATGCCGGCGGAGTGCAGTTACTAATTCTATGTATATGTATATAGCCATGTGTGTGTAATGCATTTTAATCATTTTTTGTTTGTTTGTTTGTATATATGTATATATATTTTAAGCATGATGTAACGATGTAGAATAAGGAGTGGAATGTCATGGTTCTATGTTTTTGTTTTTGTTTTTTTGTTTTTGGATTTCAGTATTCCACATCAAAACATCATGTAGTGTACGGGGCATTAAAGTGTCACTGCCCCATCTCCAAGTACCTATCCCTGTACATTACAGAAGTCACAGGATCTGGCCCTTCCGGGTGGGGGGGGCACTCTCTTGCTGCCTGGCAGTGGGTGCTGGAGGGTGCTTTCCTAGCCGTTCCAAGCTTTTCAGGTTTGAATCGGTCCCGGGAACTCTCTCTCTCTTATCTTGTTTGATTTATTAATCTCAATTCCAATTAAATTATATATATTGTGTTTTTTGTATTCCAATATTATAGTAAAATAAGTTTTCCTCCATAGATTGTTGCCGCTGCTTTTTTCCTCCCTTCCTTCCTTCCCATTTTTTGTGGGACTGGGGTGGGGGGGGAGGGCAGAGGCCCTGTCGCCCCTGTCATGGACATAGATTGATCTGGTCAACTCCGTGACACAGCGTTATAGGAGACCTGAAATATCAGTGCAGAACTTTACGATCAAACACCGTTAGTAAAATCTATTTAAGAGGTGAATCCTCCTAGTTTCTGATTTCCATGAAGTTTGTGACTCCCTAATAAGGAAATTAAAATTTGTATTATTGAAAATCATATGTTTGGTTATTTTGATCCAGCTGGACTTTAGTTTTAATATTTACCTTCCTGCCTATCGGGGAACTTGAGTAATTTTAACCTGCTATGATATTGTGCAGCTCCTCCCTTTGACAGAGTGGTGTAGGCTGTTATCTGCTTGGCTGAGGGAGCTGGGATTGTTCGATCTGCTGAAGAGGAGGCTCAGGGGAGACCTTGCAGCTTTCTCTAACTACCTGAAGGGAAGTTGCAGTGAGCTGGACTCGGCCTCTTCTCCCATGTAACCAGTGACACGACCAGAGGAAATGGCCTCAAGCTGCACCAGGGGAGATTCACGTTGGACGTTAGGAAATACTGCTGCTCTGAAAGAGTGGTCAGGCACTGGAATGGGCTTCCCAGGAGGTGGTGGAGTCACCGACCCTGGAGGCATTCAAGGAATGTTTGGATTTTGTACGGAGGGACGTGGTTTAGTGAGAACTGTTGGTGATGATCTTGCAGGTCTTTTCCAACCTTGGTGATTCTCTGACAGCAGGAGAAACAGTTATTGCATATACTTTTTTTCTATTCTACGTCACTTTGTATTTGGGCTGCTGCTTGGGATCTGCTCAGGAACACAGATTATCTTAGATACTTCTGATCTGTAAAGATGAAAATGAGAATGAAGATGGGGTGGATTTTAATATTAGCTATTGGGTGAATACCAAGGATGTAAAAAGGGATTTGAAATATTTGATGGATTGAGATAAAAAAGACCTAGCGGAGATTGTAGTGATTGAATTGTCTTTCCTTCTTCATGTATCAAATTTGAAAGTGCTCTTCAATATCAGGCGAAGGTGACAAATTTCAATTAAATCATATCTCTACAGATTTTTTTCTGTTCTCATAAAAACGTTGTACAGAAGACTGCAATATTGAAGAGGAAGATTCAATTTCCAGCCAACTACTTTCCTGAACATAGGTGTCCTTACGTTGGTGTCCACATGGGAGCTAGGAACTTGACTCCGGTCCCCACATAAAGGCACCTGATGAAAGTTGAGGTGCTGCAGGGTGCTCCTTGCTTCCTGCTGCTGGTACAGACAAGTCTGGGTGTCTCTGGAGCTGCCTGTCACATTCAGCAGTCCTGTATGTCCTGAACTGCTGCACAGTTCTGTGCACTTTTAGGGCCGTGCTGTTGGATAAGGTGATGAGAGTACTTGACCAGTATAGGACAATACAGGAACACAGGATTCAGTCTTGTCTTGAGACTTTGGAGAGAAAAAATAAAAGTCAGCTTCAAATAGGCCCAGAACTGGGAAAGGGTCTTCCATCCCAGGCAGATCCTGCTGATGAACTGCTCAGCGCAGAGTTGTCTCACACTCATAGTGAGGAAACATCAACAGGAGCAAAGCTGAAAGCCTCATGGTCAGAGGCATTGCCTGAAAGAGAGTTAAATGTTAATCTGCTTAGTTTTACACAAATTACTTTGCTCCGAGTCTGCAGAGAATGCAAGATCCTGGCCAAAATGCAGTGCAAGGAACAGCTGTGCACTGTAGTGGAACCTATTTGATAGTAAATCTGGATTTCTCACCTGTAAGATGAAACAGACAAATGCTCATAAAAGAAAGCACTTCAGAAATGTTTAAAATGTGTATATCGTGGATGTGAAGTCAGAGAGCCCCATGACATCCAATTCTCCAAGTTTAACATTTGTGTAATTAGTCTCTAGACTAATGTTACTAGAATGCCAACGATAATAATTACAGATCTGTACTAGTACCAATGAGGCAACCAGGTGATTCAGTTCATCAGCTGGAACTACTCTTCTGTCAGAGGTGGGTTGTATGCTGCCTATAAGAAAAGAATGTATATTAAGCTGGCTAGTTTAACCAGAATATCAGTGATTAAACAGATGTTCTTCAAGGTTTCTTTGAGTAGATGTGTGCGTGGGAGATACACATGAACACAGAAATCTTTTAAGGATACGAAGAATATATTAAAATTCCACATGTACAAAGCTAAGTATAACTGAATTGTTGTATCTAGTGTTTTCTGTTCTCACCTCAGGACCAACTGCAAGTAGAGTTCAGTATTTCACTGCTAACTGTAATGTCAGAACCTTGAGAAACAGATGAGGACTCAACAAATCAATCAACAGAATTATGCTCTCCTTTTAATATAGCTGTCCCTCCTTGATGATAGCAGAGAAGGGACAGTTTGCATTAGTGTTTAATCAGTAGGTTCCCTGACTTGGTCTTGAAATGTCAGTTCTTAGTCCCCCTTGCCTTGAAAAATGAAGATACTGGAATTTGGTGTAACTCCTTTGTATGAGAGGTACAGTCCTCCTCCCAGTATTTGCCTCATGGAAGGGCTTGCTCATAACCCATAGTGTAGTGCTCATAACCTCACGTAGCGCAGTGAGTCTTGACAGAAGACTCAGTGGTAAACTCAGAAGTTTTCTCTGTTTATTTTCTTCAACATTAAACACATTAATTTTTAGTCATTTTATTTAAACCTTGGTTTCGAGAAAATGTTACCAGTAAAACCTGGTCAGGAAAAAAAGCAGGATAAAATTATTCACTCTGCTAAAAGTTTTCAAATTATGAAGGTGAATGAAATCCCATATATTTGAAGTTTCATTAGAAATACCCAAGCATTTTCCTTCCTACCCCGATATACCTTAACCTAGAGGTGGCAATTAAGTATTTGTTATCCTACAAAAGGAGGTTGAGTATGAACTGAGAAATCTGTCAATTTCTAATGGCATTTCTGTACGCCTTGTGGTGAAAGTGGTGAAGACAGATGAAAGGCAAGTAGGTTGGTATATTAAATGATCATTCTTCACCCTGAATAGCAATTTCATGCACTTTGAATCCAAGAATTAGAGCCTCTTGTTTTGTAACTTGATCACGCACAGTAACTCCTAAGCTAATTTCTTAAAGGCTCATCTGTAGTCTTAGCTGATTATCCTCCTGCAGTGAAATGTTTGGGATGGAAGACAGCAGCAAGTATAGATCGCTGATTTATTTTATTGCAGCCATTATGGCTACCCTAGGAGGACTTGTAAGCAAATTCTGTTTTCCATGTATTCAAGCTAGAGTGAACCTTTGCTCCAGCTGTACTAAATGTAACTATGTGAAATGCTTGTTAGTGTATCAGTAGTAAGGGTGAGCACTCTATTCAGAGTCAAAGACTTGCAGGCAGTTTTCAGAGTTCAAGACAAGTGGCTTTGTGGGCATGTTGCACAGCCACAGTCCCTCATGCATCCCTACTGGTGGACTGCCAGAGTGCCCTGTGCTTCCCTTTCAGCCTCTGCACCTTTGTTTCCTTCTCAGGGAATCGGGTAAGAGATCAAAGGCAGCGATAACACGCAGAGTGCTTTGCCCACCTGTATTTTCTGGAGAAGTGCCTTCAGATGTCTTGGCACAAGTTTTCCCTAATGATTTCGTAGTGCTTTGCATATGGCTGCAGACTAGCACTGTAGGCCAACTTTGAACACACAGCATAAAGTTAATGTAGGTGCCCTGCTCACAAAGAAGCAAAACTGCTTCTGACAGATTCTTGGAGATAGCAGGCAAAGTATTCACAGGTAGACCAGTAGTCATAGAAAGAAAAATTGTGCTCACCCAACTAGTGAAGGGCTATGGCTACATGGCTACACAGCACTCCATCACAGGAAGCAGCCTCGGTTCAAGAGACACTCTCTTGTCCTGGTTTTATGTTTTTTGGTCAGTATTCCACACCATCACATCTCGCAGTGCACTGGAGTTAAAGGGTTAGTACTGCCGTTCTGTGGCCTGTCTACATTTCTGGTTTCCTGGTCTCAAAAGACAAGAGTGAACTACAACTCCCAGAGGACTTCGTTGTTCCATTTCCATTCGAACAAACAGATAAAATGACGGAGTCTCAAGACTGCCTCTCTTTGCTGTCTGTGCTCCTGGTTGTCTCACCTGTAGCATTAGAGTAAGGAATGCAGTTTTGTAAACTCTCTCCTATTTTATTGATGAGCTTCAAATCCCATCACATTCTATTAACGTACATTCCGCTGCTATATTTTGTAAATTAAGTTTTTCCCTTAGTTCACTGCTGTTGGTTTTCTTGCCTCGGCCTAACTTCCCCCACCCTTTTCTCTTCTCAGTCGTAGATGCCTTAGCTCCCTGTCACCAAACCTGGCCAAACTACAACAGCTTTCTTCAGTGACTGGCCCTTACAGGAGCCCAGGCTAACAGAAGCAGTCTTATTTTCTGGAGAACATTTCTGTTCTTTTGTTTTTCTTTTAGGAACTGTGCAAGCTTTGGTAGCAATGTCATGGTAGCAAAAGGAGAACATGTGAACTTACCAACAGGCAGGACACAGTGCCACCTGCAGAGCTGACTTCAGACAGAGCACAGAGGGCATCTGAAGAATATGGGATAGGGCATAGTGGATATAGCTCATCTTGCTGGAGGATCATTAGACGAGGTAATTGGAGGTAGAAGGTAAAGGAGTTCACACTGGACAGCAGGGATTTATCTGAGCATCAGCTTAGTAAGGGCTGTGCAGAATATCTCATCATGCCAACCTAGCTTCTCCCCATCTCACTTTTGAGCATTGCACAGACTTTTTGACGTGCTGTACGTTCTGACATGGTGGGACTCAATAGTCAGGAACCAGAGGAGACAGACCATACCCTCTCAACCCACTTGGAGGGTTTGGTTTGGAAATGTCTTGGGCTGATGCAAGTGAGCAACTCTGAACCACTCAGGAAATAATTTTTGCTACTGCATCTTCAGTTAGTGAGCAGGTGTAGCTTGTGAGCTCTCAGGGCCAAATCAGATAGCATTCAGGAAAAGCAGCATTACCTTTAGGTGAGGGTGGAGCCACTCATGTGATTAAGTTCTGAAGTGTGGTCTAAACTACTTAAAAGTAAACTCCAGGTTGAATGAATATAGCTTCACATAAAAAATGAAGATGCGTAATTGCTTACAACACAACAGTCTTGAAAAATACAGCTCTCTAGGTGTTAGATTCTTATGCCCTATTTCTGTGGAATTTCTACAAATGGATCAGGGGGAGAACATCACCCCTTGGGTAAAACAATCCCAGGGTTCCTAGGTTCTCCTGATTACCAATTAGCACCATAGTTGAGAAATGGGGTCCCCTGCAAGCTATGGGGAACACTTCCCCATTCCGCAAGATGAAACGCTTTCAAGGATTACACAGAGACATTCTAAATACAAAAGAAAGGCAGTTAGCTGCCTCCACAGTTAAATGCTTTAAATCAAACTGAGATAAGAGCTGACACCTTAGAAAGTAAAAATCAGCTATTAGAAGATTGCACTGAGAAACTGGAACAGGATCTTAATGTATTCACAGGGGAAAGACCAGCTTGACGTTCCCCGATAGGCCAGGTCCGCAGCATTTCAGTAGATAATAACCACAGCTTTGAAGGGACAGACCTGGTTGTACAGGAAAACAAAAACTCTAGGTCAGATTTAGAGGCTCCACTTGGGGCAGATTCCTTGGAACTCTGTCCCATTATAACCCAGAAGACAAGGGAAGGACAAGGCAGACCGGCGGGATGCCCCCTGCCCAACGGCCCCCTGCCCAAACGCGTTCACATGTGGCGGCGAGGCCGTGCACCAACAGAACTGATGGATGTGCTGCACCATTTCGGCAGAGAAAGAGAGTGTGCCCACGTGGTTTGTGGATTATGGAACTCAGGGGCAGAAGGTGACATGGTGAACGGGCCAGAGGTATCAAAGCTGGCCACCATGATTGTAACCCTGCCATCAGGCAGAGGCTGTATGCTGCTGTTCATAGAGCACTGAGAACCAGTCGATAACAGACTGGTGAATGGCAGCATCCACGTGGTTTGGCCCAACAAACCATTAAGCACAGGACTGTGGCCCTCCGTGGAGGACCTTCAGAATTACATTCGTGAGCTGGACGTAAGAGAAGCGATACAGGAGGACTCGTTTGAAAGCCCAGGTATGGTGAAGTTTTCGGCAGGTCCCCAGGGGGTCCTTTTGTCCCTTCCGCATGACGGTGACACCTGACGCTGGCTGGTGATGGCACAGAGTTCATCACTGTGCGTCCCCGTCCTCGTGGCAGACGATGGTGACAGCGGCACAGGGCTCCGGTGTCAGCGGGTCCGGCTGCAGGCAGGGCTGCAGGGGAGAGAAAGGACAGCGAGAGGCTCAGTGGCAGCACAGGGACAACGCGGGGCCGCCTGTGCCTGCCCCCATGTGGTGGTCAGAGCGCAGGGAATGGTGTCACCCGAGAGATGGTGACACACAGGTGGTGGTGACACTGGATGACAGTAACAAGAGTGACAGCCAGGGATGGGGACACTGCATCACGGCTGTTGCACATCGAGGTCACCCTGTGTCACGGTGTCACCTGAAGACAGTGACACTCAGTGATACCCAACTACATCCAGTGAAGGTGACACCAGGAACCCCTGGGGACCCCAAGACACCTCTGGGACATCTCCAGACCCTTCCAGAACACAACAAGACCCTCTGAACCCACCTGAGGACTCCCCCCAGATCCCACAGGACCATTCCAGGACACCTGCAGACCCTTCTGGATGAATTCAAGGACAATCTGGATCAACATGAGGACCCCCTGGACCGTCCAAGTCCTCTCTGGGACGTCCCCAGAGATGTCTGTGATGCCTGGATGACTCCAGGACCACTCAGATCCACATGAGGACTCTCTGGACCCTATCAGACTCTATTGGGACAACTCCAGATCATCCCAGTGGCTCCTCGGAGCTCCTGGGCCCATCCTCGGAGCTTCCAGATCCTTCAAGGGACTCCCGGGACCATCCTGGGGACCCCCTGGACACCCCCAAGATCCCTCTGGGACATCTCCAGACCCTTCTGTATGACTCCAGGGGTGGACAGGGGGCTCATGGGGAATCTATGGGGGGAAAAGGCGTGAGTGGGGCTTCTGTGAGGTGGAAAGAGGGTCTGGAGATGGAGAAAGGTTGGAAGGGGGAGACTGAGGAATTGTGGGGGGCTTCTATGGCATGGAAAGGGGGTCTGAGGATGGAGAGAGGGGGTTGTGAGGGGGAAGAGAGGAGAACAAGGCTTCTGTGAGTGAAAAGGGGGCCTGGGGATGGAGGGGTACATAGTGGAGGGGAACTTGGGGGGTTGAAAGGGAGAAAATGGGCTTTTGTAGGGCAGAAAGGGGGGTCAGGGAGTGGACAGGGAGTTGTGTGGGAGGAAAAAGAGGGTGAGTTGGGCCTTTTTTGGGAGGAAAGGGAGTCTAGGAGTGGAGAGAGAGTGGCAGAGGAAATCTGGAGGGTTGTGGGGAGCTTCTATGGGGTGGAAGGAGAGTGTGGGAGACCTTAGGGGAGTATTGGGGGAGAGAAGAGGAGAGTGGGATGTCTATGGGGTCAACAAAGAGTCTGGGGGGAAACTTAGTGGATTGTGGGGGCGAAAGGGGCAAACAGAATCTCTACAAGGCAGGAAGAGAATCTGGGGGTGGAGGGAGGGTGGGAGGGAAGAGCCAGGGGTTGTGGAGGCTTCTAGTGGGCAGAAAAGGGGTCTGGCTGGGGGGGGGATTGGAGCTCAAAATGGGGGAACTGACTCCAGGGGTCAGTGAGGAGAACACAGGGGGGTACAGGGGACTCTAGGGGTCAGAAAAAGGGGCCAGGAGGTGGGGGGGAGAAGGGAGGATACGGGACCCTGGGGGTCAGATAGAGGGGAATGGGGGGTGGGAGGAGACTCTAGGGATCAGAATGGGGGATTTGGAGTGGGGCAGTTGATGGGAGGAGGGGATTCTGGGGGTTGGATAGAGGGGATTGGAAATGGGGGAGGACTCTAAGGGACAGAATGGGAAGACTGGTGGGGGATGGGGGGACACTTGGGATCAGAACGGGGCACTGGGGAGGGATGAGGGAGTGAGGGGGAGGGGGACCCTGGGGGTCAGAATGGGGAAGGCACACAGGGGAGGGGTGGAAGAGGACTGCGGCGATCAGAATGGAGGAACTGGAGGGGAGGGGGATGGGGGGAAGGGCGTAACCCCGGGGGTCACCGGGAGGGTGCGGGCCATCAGCGGCAGGGGAGAGGGGGGAGGGCAGCGAAACACACGGAGTGGGGGAGGCGGGGAGAAGCGGGGCAGCCGCCCCCGCCGAGCGGAAGCCGCGAGCACCGCAGAGACCCCGCGGGGCAGACGCAGAGCGGCAGCGGCCCCCCGGCGTCCCCCGAACGCCCACCTGTAGAAGCCGAGGCGGTGCTCGGAGCCCCGGGCTGCCCCGCGCCGCTTCCGCACGGGCGCCTCCTCGGGTCGCAGGGCGATGACGTCACTCGGCGGGGACGGCGCGTCGATTTAGCGACAGAGCGGGCGCTGAGACGCTGAGGCGCTGTCGCCATGGAGACGCCGCCACGCATGCGCTGTCGCCGCGGGGACGGCTGCACGCGCAGAGGGGATGGAGAGGCCCGCGGTGTGGGGCACGGAGCTGGGGACCCTCCCAGCCTTAGGGGTGGCCTCTGCCAGGCAGGGACAGACACGAGCAGTCCCTGCCGAGTGTGGGGACGAGGACACGGACACAGAGAGTGGCTTTGCTGAGGGCTTTATTGATCTCAGGAGGATGTCGGAGATCATCAGGGTCTTCGCTTCCTTCAATGGACTCCATGGGTCAGCAGAGGACGTCAAAAGCTGCCACTGACCGAGGAGAAGCCTCGTCCCAGCAGGGTTTGTGCCCCAGGATTTTGGGCAGGAGTGGGGCTGGCAGCAGCCCAGGGCAGGACGTTGTCCCCTGGAGGCAGCAGCCACAGCCACTGTCCCATCTGCACAGTGACCCTGGGCCATCTCTAGGGCACCTCGAGACCCTCCTCCTGGGCACAGCCCCACAAAGCATGAGGGAAGCTGTGGGGTGGCAATGGGCCCCCTGGAACAGGGCAGGGATGTTGCCCTCATCCCATCCATCTGCAGATCTCGGGGCTCCAGAGATCCCCAGGGTCCCTCAGTGTCCCCTGTTCCAGTGCCACCCTTATTTCACAGTCTTCTTCCTTATGTGCAATCTAAAGACTCCTTATATCCTTCCTGATGTCCAGTCTAAAGGTGAAGAGGAAAGATTGTGAGGGGGTTTCCCCAGTGAGAAGTACAATTTCAGAAAGGGGCACGTGCAGAGAACCCAGAGGGAAAGCAAGGCAAACCTCACAATGACTGCCACCAAATCAGTGCTACAAAGAGAGAATTCACTGCCAGAAATAGCTGACAGTCCAGTGATAAAGGACTCCTTCCCTTCCCTTCCCTTCCCTTCCCTTCCCTTCCCTTCCCTTCCCTTCCCTTCCCTTCCCTTCCCTTCCCTTCCCTTCCCTTCCCTTCCCTTCCCTTCCCTTCCCTTCCCTTCCCTTCCCTTTCTTTCCTTCTTTCCTCTTTCCTTCCTTCCTTTTCCAGCTGACTGACAGCTGCTTTATTTATGGCCACAGCTCCTGAGGAGTGCTGAGAGCTGGGAGGAAACGGGAATGTTGCACCCCCTGCAGGATCCCGAAAATCAGTGACGCAGGGCAGGTGCTGGGAGGAGCTGCAGGGTGCAATGCTGGCAGCCGAGCTCCACTTCTGGTAGCACGATGGACTGCGCCTCTGAGAAGGCGACTGCAATCACAGTGAGCAGTGGCAGCAGGCACACCAGGTTTGCAGCACTGCCTTCCTCTCGTCTCTCTCCACTTTCAGATTCTCGATCCAGCCCACAGAGCCAAAAGCACAGAATCACAGAATCACAAGGTTGGAAACGACCTGCAAGATCATCCAGTCCAACCCCTCTCCCATTCCTATCAGTACCACAAGCACTAACCCACATCTTGTAGCTCCTCATCCAGGCGCCTCTTGAACGCTGCCAGGGACTCCACCACCTCCCTGGGCAGCCATTCCAGTGCCTGACCACCCTCTGAGAGAAAAAGTTTCTCCTCATGTCCAACCTAAACCTCCTCTGGTACAACTTGGGGTTGTACCTCCTCAAGCCTGGGAGAAGAGGCCAGACCCTTTTACACCACAGCCTCCCTTCAGGAAGTTGTAGAGTGCAATGAGGCCTCCCCTGAGCTCCTCTTCTGCAGACTGAACAATCCCAGCTCCCTCAGCCACTGTTCATAAGACTTGTGTTCCAGACCCCTCACCAGCTTTGTTGCTCTCCTTTGAACACGTTCCAGGGCCTTGTTGTCTTTCTCGCAGTGAGGGGCCCAAAACTGAACACAGCACTCGAGGTGCGGCCTCACCAGAGCTGAGTACAAGGGGACGATCACCTCCCTGCTCCTGCTGGCCACACCATTTCTAATGCAGGCCAGGATGCCGCTGGCCCTCTTGGCCACCTAGGCACGCTGCTGGCTCGTGTTCAGCGGAGCACCAACCAACACCTCCAGGTCCCTTTCCTCTCCACACTCACAACCACTCATCCCCAAACCTTTGTGCTGCATGGGGTTGTTGTGCCCAAATGCAGGACCTGGCACTTGGCCTTGTTAAACCTCATCCCATTCACCTCGGCCCAGCGATCCAGCTTATCTAGATCCCTCTGCAGGGCCTCCCTGCCCTCAGGCAGATCCACACCACCTCCCAACTTGGTGCCATCTGCAAACTTACTCAGGGTACACTCAATCCCTTCATCTAAGTCATCAGTGAAGATATTAAATAAGATGGGCCCCAGCACCGACCCCTGGGGGACACCACTTGAAACAGGTCTCCAGCTAGACTTCACTCCATTGACCACCACCAGTTGAGCACGGCCCTGCAGCCAGTTCCTTATCCAACGGAGGGCAAAACTGTCCAAGCCACAGGCAGCCAGTTTCTGCAGCAGGATACTGTGAGAGACCGTGTCAAAGGCTGTGCTGAAGTCTAGGTAGACGACATCAACAGCCTTTCCCTCATCTATCAGTCTGGTCACCCAGTCGTAGAAGGAGATGAGGTTGGTCAAACATGACCTGCCTTTCATGAACCCATGCTGGCTGGGCCTGATCCCATGGACATCGCGCACGAGCTGTGTGATCTCTCCCAGGAGGATTTGTTCCATGACCTTCCCTGGCACTGATGTCAGGCTGACAGGCCTTTAGTTTCCCGGATCCTCCTTACGGCCCTTCTTGTAGATGGGAGTCACATCAGCAAGCCTCCAATCCTCTGGAACCTCTCCAGTCAACCAGGAGTGCTGGCAGATAGCCAAGAACGGCTTAGCAATCACCCCTGCCAACTCCCTCAGCACCCTAGGATGAAGCCCATCCGGTCCCATGGCCTTGTGACTGTCCAGATGGAGGAGGAGCTCCCTAACGGCCTCCACCTCAATCTCCGGGGAGACATGCTGCGTGTCAGCCCAGATATCCAGATCAGGGCACAAAGTGCCCTGAAGATAACAGGTCTGACTATTGAAGGCAGATGTAAAGAAGGCGTTGAGGACCTCAGCCTTCTCCTTGTCATCTGTAGTCACATTCCCCACCGCATCAATTAAAGGATAGAGATTATCCTTGTTTTTTCTCTTGCCATTGATATATTTGTAAAAGGATTTCTTATTCTCCTTTACTGCAGTGGCCAATCTAAAAAAAAAGGAAGAAAATGTGCTAGTAGTTCTTGCTTGGTTCCTATTGCAGAGCGAATGGTTGCCTACTGGTCAGAGCAGGATGGTGCCTGCTGTCTGCTGAACCTTATGCAGGAGCGCTGGTGCTTTTGCATCATGCACTCCCACCCTTGTCCCCTGTCCTGTAGGGCACCCACAGCCTTTGGGCACCCTGGGCCAGGGCCTCGCTGCCTTTGGGAGAGGAATTTCCTCTGCACAACTACCTCAGTTTGCACTCTTTGAGTTTAAAGCCATTCCCACCCGTATGATCGTCGTCTGCCAAGTGGCACACAAGGTCTGGCAGCAGGTCAGGTAATGACACAGCAGCACGTGGACAGCTGTGGTGTTATGTTGTTTATTGGTAATCTCAGGTACATGACAGCAGCGGTTCTGCGGATGTCCGACGGTGTCCCAAACCCGCATGCTGGGGGTGCTCTCACCTTCCGATGGAGAGTGGAGGAGAGCGGAAGGGCAGATGTAGTGCTGGGGGGTGCTGGGGGCTGCTGGCCCAGGTCTGTTTCCCCCTCGCAGTGGTCTTCCACTTATCTAATGAAGCCCCTGAGCTGATGCCCCGGGGGGGCCACTCCCACCGCCGGAAAGATGCTTGAGGGGAGGGAGAGGATGGTGCTCGGGGCGGCTGTGGGCTGGTGAACTGCTCACGCTTCCCCCAGGCCACAGTTGTTGGTCTTCTGGATAATTCCCCCAGGCCAAGACCCTGGGGGGGCTGCTCCCACCTCCTAAAGGATGGTGGAGAGGAGGGGGAGGGCCGCGGGGAGGCCTGGGGGGGCCACTCCCGTCCCCTGAAGGATCGCAGAGGGGAACGGGAGGCTGGTGACGGCACCCAGGGAGGCCGGGGGCTGCTGGGCCGGTCCTGCTTCCCCCTGGCAGCGGCTGTCCTGTCGGACAGTTTCCCTGAGTCGGCACTCTGCGCGGATCGCTTCCATTCCCTGACAGGTGATGGAGGGAACGGGGATGGCAGAGGCGGCGCTGGGGGGGGCTGGGGGCTGCCGGGCCTGGTCTGTTTCCCCCTGGCAGTGGTTTTCCAGGGGTATGATGATGCCCCCGAGCTGAGAACCTGGGGACGCTGCTCCCACCTCCTAAAGGATGGTGGAGAGGAGGAGGGGGGCAGAGGTGGTGCCGGGGGGGGCTGGGGGCTGCTGAGTCTCTCAGGCTCCCCCGAGGCAGTGGTTACCCATGTGCTGGATGATGCCCCCAAGCGGACATGCTGAGGAGACCGCTCCCGTTCCCTGAAGGATGGTGGTGGGGGACGGGGGGGCGGCGTTGATGCCCGCTGCGGCCGGGGACTGCTGGGCCTGTCGCTCATCTGCTGGGGAGCAATCGGTTCGGTGCTGGCCGATGACCGCAAGCCTCCACCCCCGGCTGGTTCCTTCCGTCCCTTGATGGATGGTGGAGGAGGACGAGGGGGAGGCGTTGATGCCTGCTGGGGCTGGGGGCTGCTGGGCCTGTTTCTCATCTGCTGGGGAACAATCGGTTCGGTGCTGGACGATGACCGCAAGCCTCCGCCCCCGGCTGGTTCCTTCCGTCCCTTGAAGGATGGTGGAGGAGGACGAGGGGGTGGCGTTGATGCCCGCTGGGGCCGGGGGCTGCTGGGCCTGTCGCTGATCCCCCGCAATGCAGAGCCCGGGCTGGGGGGCCGCGGGGGTCGAGGCGGGGGTAGCTGAGCCCGGCGGCTGTCCAGCCTGGCAGGGGCCGCTCTGCTGGTGCCCTGCGGCTGGTGGGCAGGTTGTTCCCACGCAGATAGTTCATGGTTTGTCTGTCTGTTGGGCCACTCGAGGTCAGCAGACTCCTCCTCTGACGGCGAGCTGTAGCTGCTGCTATCGTCCCGCGCTCCGTCAGCTGCAGCGAGGCGCCTGCGGAGAGAAGAACGTGCTGAGGGCGCAGCAGAGCCCCTGCTCTCCTTCCTCATGGCAAAGAGCCGCCATCGGATCTCAGCCCGTCTAAGAACGGGCTGCAGGAATGGCCGCGCCACTCCAACGTCTAACAGCACAGATCTCAGACCATGTTAGCCAACGGCTGACCCGCCTCTCTGTGCTGCTTTAACTAGAAATGCCTCCTGGCTCACTGCAGCCCTGCAGTAAAGAATTGGGCAGGATGGGGGTGGGGGTGAACAACAACTCACTGCTTTCTCTTCCTGCACCACCAGAAAAGAACGCAGCACAGAATCATTGTTAGCAACAGGGAAACTGGCACAGATGCGGCAAGTTCCAGGTACAACTTCTGTGCATCTTTAACTTGCTTGGCGTTTGCATGTCCTTCGTCATCCACACCTGCAGGAATAAAGTGGTCGTTGCTGTGTCTCGTGCCATACCAGCAATCTCGCAGCAGCTCTGACACGGCCACAAAATGCTCTTCTCATTTTGCTGGCCTCCTGGAACAAGTGAAAATCCTCAGACTGCAATGCTTTCCCTGATTCCAGGGGAAGCTAAGGGAGTTGCCAAAGGCGCTGCACATCAACGCACTCTAGAGCCTCTGTTCTGCCTCTCAGCTTTGTTTACACTCTGGCTCTGCCACCATCCAAATGTTCCTGGGCCATGGATTTGCTCCTTCTTCTCCATCATGCTCTAAGATTTCTTTTGTACTCGCCCACCCTCGCCTTGTGAGGCTGGGCAGTGCTGCTGCAGGCACACCGTGACCGCTTGGGGCACGTTGTCTGACTAAAGAAAACTCCTTAGAGCAGAAGGAGAGCGTGTGGATCTCTTTAACCAATTGTGCTATGAGTGACACGGACGAGAACAAGCCCTGAGCTCCCCCCTCCCACTGGGAACCCACTCGGAGGCAGAGTCAGACCATCTCTGCAGGCACCTGAACCTGCCTCTCCCTTTTTGCCTTTCACCCGGCGTGGGCACAACTTGCAGGCTCCGAGTTTTCTCCCCTTTATGAACTCCGGCCTGATTGTTGCTCACCTGGATTCTTCTGAAAAAAACCACGGATCCATTTGTACAGGGCTTCCTGGGGCTTTAACAGCACTGTGAAGAATGAGAGAAAGGCAAAGTCTCAGCATGGTGCAGGCAAAGAGGAGGCAGGACGGGGAGGCTCCCTCTAGGGAGTCAGTGCGTCCCTCTGGAGCTCAGTTTGCAGGAGGGATCCCGCTGCGGGCTGCTGGTGTGCCAGGCGCCTCAAGGGAGGCACAGCAAGCTCTGGAATGCAGGGACTGTGGGAGGGAGGTACGTTGGAGGGTCCTATTTCCTCTCCTCATCTGCTGAATGTGGTTCCCCTGGCCAAAGTTCCTAAATCCCTGGGAACTGGGGGTGATGGGAGGGCAGCAACCTCTGACCATGGCCACGGAGCTCTAGGAGGGGCTTTACCTGGAGTGCCAGTCGTGTGCTTGGCCTCTGTTTCTCCCAGAAGGACGTGCGCTGTGCGACGGCTGCCTGCCTGAAATGCATCCCTGTGCTCAGGCTCTCCGTCTGCCTCTTTAGAAAGGAGGTAAGAGAGCGGGGCTGTAAGTAACTGCTTCTCATCAGAAAGATGGTATCTGCAGGAGGCACCAGTTCTCTAGACACATCAGTAGAGTTTAGGAACAAAGCCTGGGCTTTTTGTGGTGCACCCCATTCCTGCTCCAAACTGCATGCCATTCTGTGAGACAAACTGAAGTGCTGCACACTTCCCAGTTTGCGAGCACAGACAGCAAGACCTGTCCTGCTGGGAGACCAGCAGGTTGCAGGCAGGCTTCTTGTGCGATTCTGGCAAGTTGCAAGATGATGCCACCAGCCAGTTCAGATCAGAGGGCTCTGATCCATCCTTTCCTGCTGTGCACGTTACAGTTTCTCCATGTATCTATCTAGAAACTCAGCTTCCCCAGTCTTTCAGTGAACAGAGAGACACCCACCGTGCGCTGCCTTCTCCTTCATGATTTTCTTCAGGACATGGGAGAGCCTCTGCGGATATTTTCCAGTTCTCGATGTCTCTTTCCATACCTCAGGACCTTAACAGAAACCATGAAAAAACATTTCAGACAAAGGATTGAACTGAATGGTCTTTTTGGTGAAGTTGATAAAGACAACAGCAGCCCCTGGGACGCCTGTGGGGCTACAGCACAGGAAGCAGCCAAGGATTTTTGCCCAGCCTTCCCTGCAGGCACTTCTGCACCCAAAGGCTGAGAACTTTCCATCACACGCTGCCATCTACGCAGCTGCGTAGCAGAGTTATGCAAGTTGCAGGAGGGCCAGGTGGGAGTTGCCTGGCACTCAGCAGCTTTCCGGATACTCTCTCCAGGTTGTTTGAAACAATCCTCAGAGACAGCATGGAAGAATATCTGGGTTTTCTTACTGGAGAGATCTGTGTTGTACAGAGACGAAGCCAACAGGACACTGGGAGCTCGCAGCACCCAACAAACAGGGAGTAGAAATCACAGAGCAGTGAAAAGCTGAACCCTGCCTCAACTGCCACAACTACATACGAGCAAAGAACGTGAGATGAAGGCTGGTGGCTCACCTCTGGCATCCAGCCCAGGCTCAGCAACAGGACTCCGCTCTGCTAATTCACCGAGAAGACCTGCAGGCACAGATGTGATCAGACACAGGTGAGGACAGCTTCCATTGCACCTTGGGGCCTGGACTTTCTGCAGTGACCTGCAAGGACTGGCAGCAGGTCCGGGAAAGACATGGTCCAAACGGCAAATGTAGAGGTTCTCTCCTCCAAAGAGCAGCCAGGGCTGCTTTCCCACTGAAATGGGAAGTTCTCCAAGTAAAGAAATACTCAGGACTGTTCTGCGTACAGAACAGGGCCTTTAAGGCACAAAGAGACTTGAAAGACCTTTGGAGTTCTTAAGTACCTGAATAAACTACGACAGCACTAATTTTTCTGCCTTCAAGGAAACAGACACAACTTACCTCTGGGGTTCCCCTGAGGCACAAAAGCAGTGTCCACCCAATCCTCTGGATAAGGAGCATCAGCGTCATCTAGAATCAAGAACAGGTGAGACTCGTCCCCATTGCATGTCAAGATCTCCTTTTCCCCTAGTGACTGGGAGGGGCCAGGTAACGGGATGGGAGACCCAGGCTGTGATCGCCAAGGCTGCAGAGCGGCCAGGGCAACCTGGAGCCTTGGCAGCTTTCCAAATGCTCTCTGCAGGCCACGTGCAACGCGCCGCTGGGACCGCACGGAAGGGCACACAGCCATCAGGGCTTTCATACTGGGAAATCCCTCCTGTATCTCACACTAAAGCACTGGAGGAAATGATGCCTGTTTGTTGGTCTGGGCTCTGGCCGGCAGGCTCTGTTGGAGCTGGGATTTGCCTGCGGGGAGCAGCAGGAAGCCGGAGCAGAAACGCTCCCGCTTTTCCCAGCACACAATCTGCTGAGCTCCCCCAGGATACCCCGGGCAAAGAGCCGCTCAGCCAGCACAGAGCCACGGCCCGGCACGGCCTGCAGAGCATCGCTTCCTCACGCCCTCCCCAGCTCCTGCAGTGCCGCCCGTCCCCCCACCCCAACAGCCCCACGGCAGGCGGCCCCGGGGCAGAAGGGGACAAGAGCCCGGACCTCTCGCCCTCACCGTCGCTTGATTTCGGCCCCATCTCTGCCCACCCACCTGCTGGTGCTCGCCACGGAGCAGCACCAGTCTCCTGGGAACACGTGGCCGCCAGTAGGAGGAGGAGAGCAAGGCGGGCGGGGGCCGCGGCCCCCCACACTCGTGCCATGCTGCCACCACCAGCGCTGCAGCCAAGTGAGTGCCGCCGGCCGGCACGGAACGCCTGGGGTGTGGGCTGAGCATTGTGAGCTCACGGCACCAGGCTGAGCATTGTGAGCTCAGGGCACCAGGCTGAGCATTGGCAGCTCACGTCTGTTCCGCCACCTGGGCCGCTGCCCCTGGGCTCGCTGCCGTGCTGGGGGAGGATTCCCAGCCATGCAGAGCAGCAGGAGGCCACTGACTGTCATGTGGAGTGCTGGAACGGCCGGGCTGGGAAGGGACATTAAAGGGACATTAAAGACACAGAGATGCTGTCAGAGCAGAAAGAAAATCACTGCAGTGTTGTTTGTGCTGTTTGGTGCAAACCAAGAAATTCACTTTGCTCTTTTAATGCCGAAACAGAAGCCGGTTTTTTAGTGCCATTTCCCCTTCAACCCTCCCCACCCCAGCCCACCCACTCTCCCCTCCCCTCACCCCTGCCTCTCATTTTCTGCCTCCTCCTTCTCCCCTCTCCTCCCCTTTCCCCCCTTTTCTCCTTTCCCCACCCCTTCCCCTTGCCTTATGCCCAACTTACCTCTCCTGCTCTTCACGGAATTCTTCTGCATTCTCTGCCTTTTGCTGCTACTCTTGCCTTGCTTTCCTTTGCAATGCTGTGCATTGCTCTCTCCACATTTCTTGCCACCCATTCTTTTCTTAGCTCTTATTCTTCACTTTTTACTTGGCTTTTTTCTCCTATTCTCTTTGCCTTTCTTCTCTTTTCTTGTTTTAGTCCTTTTCTCTCTTTTCTATTTCCTCTCTTTTTTTCTCCTTTTATTTTTTTCTTTTTGATTTTTCTTTTTTCCCTTTTTTCCATTAAATACCTATTTTCTTCTTTTTTTCTTTTCTACTTTTTAATTTTTTTGCTTTTTTTCATTTTTTTCTGTTTTCTCTTCATCTTTTTTTTCTTATTTTTATTATCTATTCCTTTTTTTTTTCTCTGTTTTGTTTCTTTTTTTTCTCTTTTTCTGATTTTAATCATAGATTTTCCTTTAACCCTCCCCTCAACCCCCCTCCCCTCTCCTCTTCTCCCACCCCCTCTTTTCTCCCTTGCCCCTCCCCTTCCCTCTACCATTACCTCACCTGCCCTTCACTTACCTTCTCCTCACTTCTTCCTTCTTCATGCTCTTGGCTTTCGCTGCTACTCACACCAAATCCCAACACTTGCCTCCTCTGCTTGCTGTTCTGCCCGGTGCCTCTCAGCTCTGCTCAAGCTTCACGCCGCCTGCCTGCCCTTCTCTCTTCCCTTCTCATGCCCTTCAGGCTTTCCTCCCCTTGCTGAGCGAGGCCGTGCCCGGTAGCTCCCCTTCAACCTCCTCTGCACTTTGCCTTCCTCCAAGAGATGCTTGCTTCTGGCCAGCACTCCTGCCCGCTGCCGGCCCACAGCCCGCATCTCTTGGGGAGACGGCAAGGTGGCCTGCAGCTGCCCACACCTCCTCCTGGCACGGCTTCTCAGCTTGGCTTCAAGCCCACAGCCCAAAGGACCAAACCCCTCTCACCTTTGGGCCCAGCTTCTTCTCCTTCCGCGCAGCTCCTGTGGCAAGCCAGGGCTCAGCTCTTCCCCTTTCCTCCATTCCTGCAAGGTTGCACTGTTTCATTCTTTCCCTTGCCTTGCTTTGCTGTGCTATGGTTAGCTTTCCTACTTGCTTTCTCTACATTTACATGCACTGCTTTTCACTTTTTATTCTCTTTCTTTCCTCTTTCTTTCTATTTTCCTTACAACCCTCCCCATTTTTGTTGTTGTTGTTGCTTGTTTGTTTCTTGCTTGGTTTTTCTTTTTTAGACTTTTTATCTTTTCTTACTTTTTATTTTATTACTTTTTCTTTCAGCCCCCTGAAGTTACTTTATATCCACCCATTGGCCCCCTTTATCCCCCTTATCGTTTCTACATCTGTGCCTTTACCTATGCCTCCTCTCCCCACATTACCCTATAGCCCCGTCATAGCCTCATATTACCCTATACTTTACTAGAACTTATGTAAGCCTCCTGTAGCTCCCCTACAGCCTTTTATAACCTCATATCTCCCTATGTCCCACCTGTACCCCTCCACAGACCCCTATTGCATCTGCTTCTCCATATCACACCTATTGCTCCCTCTAGCCCCATATCCCCTTCTAGCCCACCTATTTGCCCCCTATAGACATCTATTCAACCACATTCTCTAATATCCTCCCCTAGCCTCTTATATCGCTCCCTACAGCTCTCCCCAGCCCCTGGAGCCCCTCCACAAACCCCCTCCAATGCTCCCTATAGCACCGTGTCCCCCCTAACCTCCTCACGGCCCTCTATTGCCTCAAATCCCCCCAGACCCACCCCTGGAGTCCCATATACCCAATCCCCTACCACAGCCCACTTCAGCCCCATGTGCCCCCCCTATACCCCAACAGCCTTCTGTAGCCCCCTGCCCCCCCGCAGCCCTCCCCAGCTCCCCACAGCTTCCTCGCCCCCCTCTATTTCCCCGTCAGCCCCCTGTATCTCTCCCAGAGCTCCCCGGAGCCCCATACTGATCCCACATCCACAGCCCGTCCCATATTTATCCCACTTCCCCACACCCCATCCCGTCTCCCTCCACATCCCAGCCCCGCTCCCAGCCCCTCACCCCACGCACAGGCTTCCTTCCCCAGCCCGGTGCCGTTCTCCGTCCCTCCCAGCTCCGGCGCCGCTGTGCTCAGCACCGCTCCCGCTGTGCCGCGGTTCTGTCTCGGTGCTGCCCGGAGCTCTGGCGTGCAGCGGCTGTGGGACCAGCGCCGTCTGAGGGGAGAGCCGGCTGCTAACAGCAGCCAACGGCAGCAACTCCCTTGTGAAAAGGGAGGAAAGGGTTACGATCAGACGAGCTGCTATGCGAGAATGGGAAAAGAATAATCCCCCTGGATGCCTTGGGATGGTGCCGGCACAGCAAAAATATCCAGTGGAAGACCCTAACTGGGACTGCAATAATGCACAACATTGGCAGAACATGAAGGACTTGCGAGATATAATAATGGCTGGAATTAAGGAGGCAGAACCTCAGAACCAGAATCTCACTAAGGCATTTGAGGTTCAGCAGAATAAGGATGGATCCCCTAGTGATTTTCTAGAAAGGCTTAGAGACAGGATGAGAAAATACTCAGGAATGAATCCTGAGGATCCTGTAGCCCAAGGGCTCCTTAAGGTGAATTTTATAACTAAGGCATTTCCAGACATACAGAGAACACTTCTGAAGATAGGATGGAATACGAGGCCCCTGGAGGAGCTCTTACAAGAGGCTCAGAAGATATATGCCAGAAGGGAAAATGGGGAAGAAAAACAGAAGGCTAAGTTGATAGTTTCCACAGTGGATCGTGTAGCAAAACAAAGATTGGATAATAGGGAAAGGAGAACTGAAGAGAGGTCGGGTCCTGGAGGGTGGCAGAGAGGAGGAAAATTCTGAGGATATCGATCCAGACTTCAATCAGAAAACAGTGAAAGGAGGTGTTCCAAGTGTGGTAAGCTAGGACATGTAAAGAAAAACTGCCCAGAGTGGAGAGAGAGGAGACGCTACAAGCTGCTTTAAATTCAGAATAGGGTGTCAGGGGTTCTGAAAAGTTGGTCCCAGCAGGAGCCCTTGGTAAATGTGAAACCAGGACCTGAAGGGGAGGAGGTTATATTTTTAGTCGATACTGGGGCAGCTCGATCACTGCTAGCTCATAAAGTGTCAGGACTCAAATTAACGGATGAGACTCTAAGGATAACGGGGGTAGATAACAGGACTGGGATGACAGTGCCACTTTTTGAAAAGTAGGGAATAGGACAATAACAGGGCAGTTACTGCATGTACCTGAGGCAGGGACTAATTTGCTGGGGAGAGATCTTATGATGAAACTGGGAATGCAAATAACAACCCACCAGGAGGGAATGACAGTACCAATGAATGTGTTAACTGAGGCAGATGAGAAAGAGATCCTGTGGTGTGGGCAAAGGAGGGGAGGGGGCTGAAAACAGCCCCTTTAAAAATAAAGTTGCAGGAAAAATATGAGACCATAAGACAAGCAATATCCAGTTCCTTTTGAGGGACGTACCAAGCTTGAACCTGTGATACAAGGATTGCTGAAAGATGGGTTTTTGGAACCGTGCGTGTCGCCCTTCCATTCCCCATTCTGCCAGTAAGGAAACCTCATGGCTCCTATCGATTGGTCCAAGGCTTGAGAAGAATTAATGAAATAGTACAAAAACGACATCCAGCGGTTCCAAACCCATGTACCTTGATGAATAAAGTCCCAAATGAAGATAAATGTGTTATAGAGCTAAAAGACGTCTTTTGGTTTTGTCTCCTGGATCTGGAGAGCAGAGATATATTTGCTTTTGAGTGGGAAGATCCTGAGAGGGTGAAAACAACAGTATGAGTGGATGGTTCTGCCTCAGGGGTTTGCAGAATCACCAAATCTGTTTTGGAGCAAATATTAGAACGCTTTCAGGCACCAGAGGAAGTGTCACTCCTACAATATGTAGATGATCTCTTGCTGTCAGGACCAGAAAAAGCAGAGGTTAAAAAGGCTACGAACGAACTGCTAAATTTTCTAGGGAAACAGGGACTGAGAGCCTCAAAGAATAAACTACAGTACGTGAAAAAAAAAAAACGGATGAGGTTTAACAACAGCAAGTGTAGAGTCTTGCATCTGGGGAGGAATAAGTGCATGCACCACTACAGGTTGGGGGATGAGCTGCTGGAGGGGAGCTCTGCGGAGAGGGACCTGGGTGTCCTGGTGGACGACAGGTCGGCCATGAGCCAGCAGTGTGCCCTTGTGGCCAAGAGGGCCAATGGCATCCTGGCATGCATTAAAAAGAGCATGGCCAGCAGGTGGAGGGAAGTGATCCTCCCCCTCTGCTCTGCCCTGCTGAGGCCTCATCTGGTTTGGACTCTCACACTTTGTCAATTGTGTCACCGAGGAATCATAAGTTGGAATTGTTGGGGTTGGTTTACATGGACTATTGTTTGTACTCTAAAGAACCCCCCCTTTGTTCAGTGTATTACTTTTAGTTTAGCTCCTTTTAGGATTGTTTCTGAACCGTGCTTCTTTATCTATTAATAAAGAAGGGATAAAGAAAGTCGCTGTTTTGCTAATGAGTAAAAAAGCTCAGCAGTAACTTGAGATGTAAACACACGAGGTGCCTGGTTCCTACATGTAACCAGTTGTTGATGTGTAGGTATTAAAGGTTGTAAGCACTACAATAAAGGTCTTTCGTTCCTCCTTCTGCACCAGCAAGGGAGCCTGCGCCTCTCTTGCCACACCAGCAAGGGAGCTCAGAGTCCTCTTGCCACAGAGAGGAGAGGAGAGAAGGAGAGGAGAGAAAAGACAGAGTAGAACAAAGAAAAAAGGGAAGAGAGGAGCTTCTAAGGGGGAAGAACAGAAAGGTGATGAACGAGAGGGGAAAAGAAAGAGGACAGAACAGAAAATACAGGTGAGAAGAGCAGATCTAAAAAGGACAAGAGATAAAAAAGAGAGGGCAGGGAGAACAGAGGGAACAGCAAAAGAGGAAAGGACAGATGGAGGAAGAAATGAAGGAATGGTGAAGAGAAAAGCGGGAGAAGAGTGCAGAAAAAAAGAAGAGGAGGAGAGAAGTTCAGAGCAAACAGAGTTACTGAGAAGAGAAAAAAAAAGGAATATGAATAATTTCTAAGTTCTATTAAAGTAAAATTCTTCTTAAGACAGATTTCTTTTTGCAGCGTTTGTATCCTAGACAATTTAGGAATATTCAGGAACATTGTCAGTACGTTTTTTTTTTTTAAGGTCTGCTTCATCCCAGCTGCTCTAAAATACCCAACAGGTGTCAACGGGGGATCAGTCCTTAAAGGCACTCAGAAAATCCCACTGTTTGTGTCCAACATCAACAAGTTTACCTTCATGAAGGAGTAGAGAGACTCCTACGTGGTCAGGAATTCCCTTCTGATATCCAGCAGATCTATTTTGGAGCAGGACACCATCGCTCTGATCACAGTGCTGTCGGCTGCTCCCAGACCCTGGGAAGCAAAGCAGCCACGTGCAGCCAACACAGAACTGCTGGAGAATCACCTGCAAACACAAAGGTCTCAGGGCCCAGTCCTGTGCAGGAGCTGCTCTTCATTACAGCATTTTTGCATTCATGGAGCAATCCATGAGCAGCAGCTTGCTCCTGAGTATGGCTGTTACCCTGATGTGCAGAAAAGCCTGAGCTTTCCTGGAACAGCCAGTTTCCTGAGTGGCTGCAGCTTCCATCTCATGATTGCCATGATGCTGCTGGCTGACTCAAGCACGAAAATGCAAGAAAGAAGCAAGCAATCTTACTCCACAATCTGTTTACCTTCGTGGGTTTACACAGCCTTTAGCAAAGCACGCAGGCTCGTTTCGCACGCACTGTACTGTAAGGAGAGACAAGAACAAGAGAATTAAGGGAATTAACAAGAGAATTAAGGCCAGTAGAAACAGGAGGTTTTCCACACCGCTGCAGCACTTCCTTGGTGCAGCTGTTTCTTCTGCCAAGATGCAACTCCAGGTTAACAAACAGCAGCTGCAGTGCAGGCATGTAGTCAGTGATGTGCTGTGAGCTGATGTCTCTGTGCCTGCACACAGCAGGATTTGCATGAAGGCTTTTGTGCCTCCTGACAGCAAACCTCTGCTGCCAAAGCTCCCTTTGGCCAAGCACACTGTACCATAGAGCACAAAGCTTTCTCACCTGATTTCGTCTGTAAAGCACAGAATCAGAGTGGTTTGGGTTGGAGGGGACACCTAAAATCATCAAGTTCCAACCCCCTGCCATCTCAGGGACACCCCCCTCTACACCAGGGCACTCCAAGTCCCACCCAGCCTGGCTTTGTGCCCACAAAGACAAACCACAACTGCCTCCTGAAAGCACGTAACAGCCGCTCGAGGGTAGACACAGCACCTCTCATCATTTCACTGCTTTGCAGACAACGTTTAAAAGCAGGGCGCTCACCCACAGCCAGCAAAGCACCTTCCAAGTCTCCTGACATCTCAGATTTAACGCTGTCTGTTATGTCCTTGTCAGCAGTGCCTCATTACCATCAAAAACCAGGGGGAAGAATGCACGGCAGAAAGTCAGAGAGATTCAAAGGACCGCTTTGTAACAACAAGCTCCCCATGTACTGCATGAGCATCCTATCATTCCTGCAGCACTGTCAGCTAAACCAGGATTGTCCCACAGAAAGAGTTCATTTTCATTGCTAACAGACTTGATAATTGCCTACCACAGCTTTTACCATTTTCAAGACCTGCTGCTTTGTGCTGCCAATCAAGTTCCTTAGCTCCTCTCCCCCCTGCCCCAATGGCAGTCACACCTCATGATCTCTGCTTTCCATGTGGGTACTTAGGTTTCTAAAGCCCCTTTCAGTCTCAAGAGGGAATAAAATGGCCCGAATGGAATGGATGCAATGGGGCTCTCTCCAGGACACCTGCTGCCTCAGAAGAGTTCACATCTGCTGAACACCAGGGACACGAGGACCCTTTGAAACATGGAAGATATGTCAGATGCCATCCTCAAGGGAGCAGCCAGATTCTAGCAACCCACAACCAAAATGTCACTGCCCCTGCCAAGTAACCAGCCTGTCTGGAGACTCTCATCAGAGACTTGCAAACAAGACTAGAGCCATCATTCCCATTTCACAGGTTGGCTTCTCTTCACCTTGCATCACACAGATTAGACTGGGAATCACATTACTACACACCTGAGCATCCTGCTGAGCACAGCCACGTACATTCCTTCATCTCTGTTTCCCTGCAAAGACAAAAGGATAGAAGACTCAGTTACCAGAGCATCCAGGAAGCAACTCCTGGGAATTCCTCATTCAGGATCAGCTGCTGAAGATGGACAATGGAGTCCTTCAAAGGGAAGACTAGCTCACAAACACAGTGAAACAGAGCTCAGGTGCGCTTTGGGCTTCCCTCTAAAAATGAGCAGCAGCCCACTTTACTGGGGTGTTTAAAGAAGAGCCCACAGCACTCGTGCACACCCAGAGTCAAAGTGTCCTCCCTGCAGAAGCTGGGTTTGAGGAGCAGCCATGGGACACCCAGGGTGAGAAAAAGCCAGCCTGGACTCCTCACCACTGAGTGCAGAACTGTGCCCACAGCTCTGAAGGTTCACCCCCTTCTCCCCTTGGCTTGGCTCACCATCGTGAGGGACACGAGGACCCTTTGAAACATGGAAGGTGTGTCAGATACGATGCCATCCTCAAGGGAGCAGCCAGATTCTAGCAAGAACACACACACAGCGTCCGTTAGGAGCAGGGCCACCACCTGGGTGCTGCCCACAGCATTTGCCAGCCATAACCTGCTATGGGCAGAGCTGGGCCCAGAGCTCTCAGCATCACTGCAGCACTCCAGCCATCATCATCAGTGCTGCAGCCTCCAATTAAGAAGCACAGACAGCAAGAAACTGGCAAGAGAGCCACATGTCCTACTGACAGACAGAATGCTCCTCCCCATTTTATTTACACCAATTCAGCTGCTGGTGAAATTCTAGTCTAGATTCTCCCTGGACAAACAGTAACACCTGGGATGGCCAGTCTGTCACACCTAGAAGTTCCCCACACTCCTTCCTCTTCACATCTGCCTGCACACACACACACTGACTGTCAGACAGCAGGACAAGGCCTTTCACACTGCTTAGAAAGCTTGTAGTTCTCCTTAATGCAACCAACTTCTTCCTTGGTGCGAGAAGCCAGAATTTCACTCAGGCAGCCTTCGCCTGTTCCTGCTCCATAGGGAACTGCCAAGGCAAGATTTAAGATACCAGCAACTGCTCATGACATACAACCATGTTTCCTTAAGAATTCATAATAAAGAAGACGTACATAACAAAGCAGCAAGCCCTTGGCCAGAACTTGAGCAATGCGAAAGGAAGATTTCCAAACCTTCACAGCCCTCCTTAGTTTGTGCATGCCATACATGGTGGTGGGAGTCATCATCTCAATGATCACCCCCTCAAAATTCCCTTCAGCTCTAACTCAAGTCATCAATCAAATCCTAGAAGGCCAAAAAAGGAGAACGGAGTTGGCAGAAGGCACGGCCTTTGAGGACAGAAGGAACTGAGCTGTTCACTTCTCTTCAGGCTCCAATCCTCCTTGCATCAACAACTGCTCTGAACTGAACAGGAACCGAACAACTTTGCTCAGGCAAAGTCTCTGCTGACCTTTCTCTTATGGTCGTTAGGTCATTTTTCGCTTTTCACCAAGTGACACAACCATGTTCACACATCTCTGCAGACCACCTACCCTGCTAAAAGGGCTCCTGTAGGTGATCAGAACTTGCTGATGTTGGCAAACATTGAGTTTGGTCAAGGTCTCCATGATGGCATCTTCATCCGTGCCTGCAAGAAACAAATGGAAGCTGGTCAGGCTGCTTGCACAAGAATCAAAGTGCCCTCTGCTCTTGTGCCACCTCCAGTCCCCTACACGGCGAGTTCTCAGCAGCCCCAGGCCTCCATCTGTGCACACAAAGCTGCCAGGACCCACACCACCAGAGCAGCTGCATTTCGGGACATGAAGGGCACTTCTGTTTCCACTGCCCCACGATTTTTATGGCAGTTCTGCAGCAGAGCAATGCAAGCAGCTACGCTTCCCTCTAACAAACCACCAGAGCAGCCATTCCCAGTGCTGGGGCAAAAATAAAAGTTGACTCGTGGAGGGAGATCAACTCAACAATGCCCTTCATGGCCTTCCTGAGTGCCTGACGGAGCCAGGCTACATCCCGTGGAGCCCAGTGCCAGGAGCAGACGTTGCCACCAAACATCAGGAGCACTCCTGCACTGTAAGCGCTGCAGCACTGGCACAGGGACCCAGAGAGGCTGCAGTGTCTCCTCTTGGAGATCTCCAAACCCATCTGGACGTGGTCCTGGGCACCAATTCTGCTGGCCCTGTTGGAGAATCACACGGGTTGGAATAGTGACCTTAAAGATCACCGAGTCCAACCACGACCTGACCACACTACCCCAACTGACAACCCTCCTCCAAATCACGGCCCTGAGCACCACAACAAATGGTTTTTAAACACAGTCAGGGATGGTGACTCAACCCCCTCCCTGGGCACTGCGGTGCTTAACAACCCTTACTGTACAGAAGTTTGTCCTGATATCCAACCTCAACTTACCCCACGTCTGCGCGGTCTGTGGAACCCACAGGTGTGACAATGGGCTCTGGCTTCTGGGGTGCTTCCTCAAAGGAAACCAGCGCATGGCGTCAGGAGCAGAGGAGGAAGCAGCCGATCCTGCCGCTGATGCTGACATTCTGCGTCCCACCCAGGACTCCCACACCTTCCTCTTCCCAGGAAGAGGCCCGCACGGAGCGGGGCGGAGCGGGGCGGAGCGGGCTCGGCCTCGCTGCGGTCCCCCGCGTCTCCGCCCTCCTCATCGTCCTCCCGCAGCTCCAGCCGGGGCCCGGACCCCCCGGGACCCCGGAAGCGGAGCGGGCGCACGGCACGGCGCGGCGCGGCGCGGCGCGGCGCGGCGCGGGGCGGGGCGGGGCGGGGCGGGGCGGCGCCGCGGGCAGCCGGGCCAGGGCTGGGGCCGTGCGGGACGCGCGCGATGATGACGCAATGACGGCGCGACCGCGGACAAGAAGAACCCCGCGCGGAGCGCCCGCCTCATTCGGCGGACCGACCAATGGGAGAGCGAAGGAGGCGGGACAGAGCGCGGGCTCTCCGCCAATGGCGGACGCGGAGCCGCCGTGGTGGCGCTGGCGCGACGGAGGAAGCGCGACGCTGCATCGCCCCGCGTCCCCGCCGTAGCCCGCCCCGTGCCTCGGGGACGCCGGGCGGTCAGGGGAAGGCGGCGCGGGAGCACTGCCGCCGGCCCCGCTCTTCCCCCGTCGGAACCGAGCCGTCCTCCGTCGTTGCGGCGGGGCGCCGCCGGGCTGCGAGAAGCGGCGGGACCCGGCCGGTGTCCGGGAGCGGCTCCTGGCTGAGCCGGGCAGCCCCGGAAGAGAGGGAGCGATCGCACGGATCGAGACGCGTTCGAGCCCGGCACGGAGTCAGCAAGAGCCTTCGGCTCTCGCCCGGCTCCAGTCATCGGCGGCGCTGTGCTGAGCTGCTGCCCCGCAGCCGCAGTCCCCAAGGGCCGGTTTCCATCTGTGTGTCCCCGTGCTGAGCTCCCGGCGTCGCGTGAAGCCGATGTGGAGTGGCTTCGTGTTGGCCCCGAGGAGGGAAACCGTGAGGGGGGATGATTGTTTGGGTGGGAGCTGGTTGGGAATACGGTCATTTCTCTGTTTATTGCTTCTATGTTAAATGATTAAATGTTTAGCGTTCGTTTTTCAGCACTTCTGTGTGCAGTCAATTCTGCAGCTCCAAAGAGGGGGGAAGGAGGATCAGAATGGGGGAATAGGAGCGGTGGGACGTGGTGGAGGGGAGAAGGGACCTTTAGGGTAAAAATTGGAGGACTCGACGGGGGGGAGTGGGGGGAAAGAAGCCCCTGGTAGTCAGAATGGGGAGTTTCATGGGGGGGGGGGGGGGGGGTGGTGGAGAGGGGATTTGAGGGGTCAGAATGGGGGACTGAGGAGGAGTGCTGGGTGGCGTGGTAAAGAGGATCACGGGGGAAGCGAGAGGTGGGACGGGGGGGATGGAAGGGAAGGAGGAAAGGGACCCTGGGGGTTAGAAAGGGGAACTAGGTGGGGAAATGAGGCGGGGGGTGGAGGAGGACTGCAGGGATCAGAATGGGGGAACTGGAGGGGAAGTGGGGGGGGCTGGGCAGATGGGAGTGAGACCGTGGGGAAGGGTTCAACCCTGCCGGTCAGAAAGAGCGGCTGGGGGTGGTTGTGGGCGAACCGTTGGGGTCACACAGAGCACCTCCTGCTCTGCGGAGGCCCCGAGTCACACAGAAGCCCCACAGGGCCAAATCGGGGCGGCACGCGGCCCCCCGCCCCGGTGCCCCATCTGAACACCCATTTTTAGAAGACGAGGCGGTGCTGGGAGCCCCGGGGCTGCCCGCAGTGTTGGAGCAGCGCGGGGCACCACACCGCTTCCGCATGGCCACCTCCTCCTTGTGGCACGGGGTGATGATGTCACCATCGCCATAGCAACGAGATGGCAACAAGCTGGCAGCTGGGCCAAGCAGCACAGATTTAGTCCAAAGAACGGAGAAATTGGGCCCATCTGGAGGCAAAGGCTGCAATTCTCGTTAAGGCTCCTTAACTCTCAGCTGGGGGGGCTCTGCCTTCACGGCTTTTTGTGATCTGCTGCAAGGAGAGCTGTCGTGGGGCAATGCGCCAACAAGGCTGCGTCATACCAGTGCTGGAAAAGGGGCCCGGCTGAGAAAAAAGGCCAGGATGCCTCTTCCATAGGAGAATGCCAGGAAATGCCAGGAAACTACACAGAAGATACCCAATATGGACCTTTCTGGTTCCCCCTCTGTAATGCCGAGCTGCCAGTGTGTTGAACAAAACGTGTTGAGTGTGCTGCAGCAGAAAGCCACGATCAGCCCTGAGTGCAGGGCCAGGAGCAGTCCTGAGTTCACTGCTGCAGCAACAGCACAGCTCTGCTGGGTTTAATGGCGGCACAGCTCTGCTGGGTTTAACCACAGGATCACAAACTTTCACAAACACAAACCTTCCCCTATGGAGCCACCCCACAGTCCGCCTCCTCCCCATACAGGCCCATATCGGCCCCTGCTTCACCTTACAGACCCTGAAACCCCCCAAGACCCCCCACCCCCACACAGCGCCCTCAAATCCCCACAGACCCCCTCAAACACCCCTCAAAAGCCCTACAGCACCCCTCACCCTCAGACCCCTATAGAGCCCCCAAACCCCTTCTAGGCCTCCAGTTCCCCCACACGCCCGCCGTACCACACAGATGGCCGCTCGCAGTGGGTGCACAGCCCACACACCGGAAGCGGAAGCCAAAGAATGGAAGTTCCGGGTGCGCGCCGTTCTCCCGGAAGTACCATTGAGACCCGGCCACCATGTTGGATGTGACAACACCGCCTGTTTGCGTGTGGCAGCGGCGGTCAGCCAATGGGAGCGAAGCGTTTGGTTGCCGAAGCGACAGGAAGAACGCGTGGAAGCAGAGCGGCACGTGTGTGTGCTGGGGGGAGGGGGGGGGTGAATTCGGGGTTCGAGGGGGGGGCACTGAGGTTCTGGGGGGGATCTTAGGATGGGGGCAGGGGGGCTGCAAAACACATTGGGGAGAGGATTGGAGGACCTCGGGGGGAGGGGGGAGGCAAGGAGGATTGAACTGGGGAGGGAGGAATTTGGGATGTGAGGGATTTTGGGGTCGAGGGAGGGGCTGTAGACCCCCCTATGGGGGAGGTGGGGGGCAGCATTTTGGGGATGGGGGTGTTGTCTATAAGGGGGGGGTCCGACCACCCTATTGACCCCCCCTGTAGGTTTAACGCCCCCCCCCCATCCCCCGCCATGGGCACCCCCCACATCCCAACCTTTCTGCAGGGACAGAAGCACCGCGCAGGTAATGGAGTGCGGGGGGGGGACAACTGATGTTCTTGCCCCCCCTCCTGTGCCACCCCCCCCACCCATTTTAGAGACCCCCGAGGAATGGAGGCAGTGGCTGAAGGCTGAGGTGCGGCGGCTGTAGCGCGACACAGCACAGGCCATGGATGTGAAGACCACTCCCTGCCCCCCCCTCCCCAGAAGTGGTCTGCAGGGGCTTCGACCCCATCCCCAAAATGGGGGAACCCCCCCCACACACACCCTGTGCCCCCCCACCCCAAAGCTCTGTGCCTCCCCCTGAATTTTGCTCCTCCCGCACTCTGTGACCCCCCGCAATTTTGTGCCCCCCCGCAACCCCCATGCATTGTGCCCCCCATACCCCCCCCACCCTATGACCCCCCCACAATTTCGTGCCCACCGCACTCCCCAATTCCCTCTGCCTCCTCTCCACTTCTGACCCCCCCCACCCTGTGCCCCCCTTCAGTCCCCCCTCCCCCACCCTATGCCCCCCCCATTAATTTTGCCCCCCCGACCCTGTGCCCCCTGTCAACGGTTTAAGGGCTGGTTCGGCCCGGTTCTGTGACGAGTGGGGAGGAGGGATCCGCAGATCCACACCTCCGGAAAAAGAAGGAAACAGGGGACCCCAAAATAATTAAAACAGCGGCACCAATCTGAGGAGAAACAAACTAATTTACTAAGTATATTATCGGAATGCAAGAGCACCCCAGGATGCCATTGGCCCTCTTGGCCACAAGGGCACACTGCTGGCTCATGGCCGACCTGTCGTCCACCAGGACACCCAGGTCCCTCTCCGCAGAGCTCCCCTCCAGCAGCTCATCCCCCAACCTGTAGTGGTGCATGCAATTATTCCTCCCCAAATGCAAGACTCTACACTTGCTTCTGTTAAACCTCATCCGGTTTCTTGCTGCCCAGCTCTCCAGCCTGTCCAGCTCTCGCTGAATGGCAGCACGGCCTTCAGGCGTGTCAGCCAATCCTCCCAACTTCGTATCATCAGCAAACTTGCTGAGGGTGGCCACCATCTCCTCATCAAGGTCATTGATGAAGATGTTGAACAAGACCGGACCCAGCACCGACCCCTGGGGGACACCACTGGTTACAGGTCTCCAGCCAGACTCTGCACCACCAACGACGACCCTCTGCGCTCTGCCAGTCAGCCAGTTCTCAACCCACCTCACTGTCCACTCATCTATCCCACAGCATTGTTATAAGGATGTGGTGGGGGACAGCATCAAAAGCCTTGATGAAATCAAGGTAGGCTACATCCACTGCTCTCCCCCCATCCACCCAGGCAGAGACAACATCACAGAAGGCCACCAGGTTGGTGGAGCACGACCCCCCCTGGTGAACCCATGCTGACTGCTCCTCATCACGTCCTTTTCTTCCAGCTGTCTGGAGATGGCATCCAGCACAGTTGTTCCATCACCTTTCCAGGTACAGAGGTGAGGCTGACTGGCCTGGCTCTTCCTTCTTGCCCTTTTTGAAGACCGGAGTGACATTGGCTCTCCTCCAGTCTTCAGGCACCTCCCCCGTCCTCCAAGACCTCCCAAAGATGACCGAAAGTGGCTCAGCAATCACCTCTGCCAGCTCCCTCAGCTCCCGTGGATGGTGAACATTGGTGTTGCCTAGGCGCTCCCAGATCACTTCTTCCCTGACTGCAGGGAGGTCTTCCATTCCCCAGACCCTCTCACTCACCTCCAGGGTCTCGGATTCCTGAGGGGGAGCTTTTCCACTGAAGACAGAAGCAAAGAAGGCATTCAGTATCTCCACCTTCTCAGCGTCCCCTGTTACCAGCACACCCCCGTCACTTAGCAGGGGAGCTACATTCTCCTTAGTCTTCCTTTTACTGTTCACATACTTAAAAAGCCTTTTTTATTATCCTTTATCCCCTTCGCCAGATTTAATTCCTGGTGGGCTTTAGCCTTCCTCGTCGCATCCCTGCAGGCCCTGACAACATTCCTGTATTCTTCCCAAGTAGTCAGACCCTTTTTCCACATTTCATGGCCTTCTTTCCTTTGAGTTTGCGCCCGAGCTCCTTGCTCATCCACACAGGTCTCCTGTCACCCTTTCCCGATTTCTTCCTCACAGGGACGCACCGATTCTGAGCTTGGAAGAAGAGCTGCTTAAATGACGACCAGCTCTCACAGGCCCCCATACCTTCCAACACCCTAGCCCATGGGATCGCTCCAAGTAGGTCCAGGAAGAGATCAAAGTTGGCTCTCCTGAAGTCCAGGGTAGCAATCCTACTTTTTGCTTTGTTTCTTCCACTCAGGATCTTGAACTCCACCATCTCATGGTCACTACAACCCAAGCTGCCCCCAACCTTTACTTCCCTGACAAGCCCTTATCTATTAGTGACAATAAGGTCCAACAGTACCCCTCTCCTCGTCGATTCCTCCACCACCTGCATCAGGAAGTTGTCTTGAACACACTGCAGGAACCGTCTGGACTGCGCCCACCTGGCCACATTGCTTTTCCAGCAAACATCTGGATAATTGAAGTCCCCCATAAGCACCAGCACTTGGGATCGTGACGCTGCTTCCAATTGTTTGTGGAAGGCCTCATCAACCTCCTCCTCCTGACTGGGGGCCTTAGCACACTCCCACAGCAGTGTCAGCCATTCCAGCCCGCCCCTCGATGCTCAGCCACCAGCTCTCTACTGCTACGCCGCTCTCTCCTAGGTGGAGTTCAATACATTCCAGCCGCTCTCTCAAATAAAGAGCAACTCCACCACCCCGCCTCTCCGGCCAATAATACCAGAGATAATTGCAAAAACAGGGATTTCTAGCAGAAAAAGATTCTCTAATCCTACTCCGCGGCTTCACGCGACTCCGGGAGCTCAGCACGGGGACACACAGATGGAAACCGGCCCTTGGGGACTGCGGCTGCGGGGCAGCAGCTCAGCACAGCGCCGCCGATGACTGGAGCCGGGCGAGAGCCGAAGGCTCTTGCTGACTCCGTGCCGGGCTCGAACGCGTCTCGATCCGTGCGATCGCTCCCTCTCTTCCGGGGCTGCCCGGCTCAGCCAGGAGCCGCTCCCGGACACCGGCCGGGTCCCGCCGCTTCTCGCAGCCCGGCGGCGCCCCGCCGCAACGACGGAGGACGGCTCGGTTCCGACGGGGGAAGAGCGGGGCCGGCGGCAGTGCTCCCGCGCCGCCTTCCCCTGACCGCCCGGCGTCCCCGAGGCACGGGGCGGGCTACGGCGGGGACGCGGGGCGATGCAGCGTCGCGCTTCCTCCGTCGCGCCAGCGCCACCACGGCGGCTCCGCGTCCGCCATTGGCGGAGAGCCCGCGCTCTGTCCCGCCTCCTTCGCTCTCCCATTGGTCGGTCCGCCGAATGAGGCGGGCGCTCCGCGCAGGGTTCTTCTTGTCCGCGGTCGCGCCGTCATTGCGTCATCATCGCGCGCGTCCCGCACGGCCCCGGCCCTGGCCCGGCTGCCCGCGGCGCCGCCCCGCGCCGCCCCGCGCCGCGCCGTGCGCCCGCTCCGCTTCCGGGGTCCCGGGGGGTCCGGGCCCCGGCTGGAGCTGCGGGAGGACGATGAGGAGGGCGGAGACGCGGGGGACCGCAGCGAGGCCGAGCCCGCTCCGCCCCGCTCCGCCCCGCTCCGTGCGGGCCTCTTCCTGGGAAGAGGAAGGTGTGGGAGTCCTGGGTGGGACGCAGAATGTCAGCATCAGCGGCAGGATCGGCTGCTTCCTCCTCTGCTCCTGACGCCATGCGCTGGTTTCCTTTGAGGAAGCACCCCAGAAGCCAGAGCCCATTGTCACACCTGTGGGTTCCACAGACCGCGCAGACGTGGGGTAAGTTGAGGTTGGATATCAGGACAAACTTCTGTACAGTAAGGGTTGTTAAGCACCGCAATGCCCAGGGAGGGGGTTGAGTCACCATCCCTGACTGTGTTTAAAAACCATTTGTTGTGGTGCTCAGGGCCGTGATTTGGAGGAGGGTTGTCAGTTGGGGTAGTGCCATCTGACTTTCGCACTGGCCATATGGGGGAGTTGTATGGGCTGTGTGCAGGTCTTATTATACCACTTGTTCTAATTCCTGCACCGTTCTCGATGTTTCGTCCTGCCCACCCGTAAGTCTATACTGTCTGACGTTAGTAATCCGGTGCGGTTTCGGCAGGCAAACAGGCCCATGTTTCGCATGGCTTCTTAATATTGCCTGCACCGCCCAGACACTGATACATCTCTGTCGAAGTCTGAACTCTCCCACGGTTGTCTGGAGAGCCAGCCCCCATAGAATATCTCTGCCCAGGATGTATTCTTGGACTGGGGCAATAGACACCTTGTACTCCCGAGGTGGGAGACGCCCAACCCCCAGTTTGGACCGTGTTTGGGTGACAGGAATAGTCTGTCCCCCAAAACCACCAATCATCACTCTGTCGCCATCAAATTTCCTCAGATCTCTGTAGATAATTGATGTTTCTGCTCCGGTGTCCACTAACACCATAACTCTCTGAATATTTTTTTGAGACCAATAAATCGTTCATTCTACATAGGGCCTCCGGTCCCATCTGGAGGCCCTACGGGGGCTAACATCCCTTGTCACGCCATGAATTGTGCTAGGGCCAATTCTTTTGCTTCCGACGGCTCAGGCATTGTGGCCCAAGGCACCTGAGGTGGCTTTTTTTTCCTATTTGGAACAATAAAATCTTCTAGGTTCCATGTTGTTGTTGGTACCCTCTCTATAACCCTCACCCTTGATTTCTTAGGGTTGTTTTGGAATTGTTGATTGTCCTTTAGTTGTCTCCAGAGCTGAAGAAGGACATGGTTGGGCTGGCGGTCGATCTTAGCAAATCAGACCCTAGCCCGAATTAAATCATTAAACATTTGTTTTCGGGATACCCTTATGGGTCCCGATGGAGGAGCTCGAGTAGCCAGCATTTTGGTTTTATTTACCGGCAGGACCTCTGCTTCTTCCAGCATCCGAATATTGTGCCTAGTCCACAGGCATTCTGTTTCTCCCAGGTCGGCCATTCACTGGGCAGCCTGCTGGACTACGGCTTCTGATGCTACAAGGGGATTTAATATGGAGACTAGGGTGCCGTAGAGATGGGAGGGAGCTTGCTGTAAAATCAAATCTCTCATCCCTGCTGAAAATTTAACCATATCAGGGCCATCAAATGTATCTTCATAGATAGCCTCTCTTACACTCAGTTCGCGGATATAATTTTGAAGGTCCTCCATGGAGGACCACATGCCTGCATGTAAAGGTATGTCTGATTTATTCGGCCATACCATACGGCAGGCTGCCATTAACCATTCTAGTATAGAATGGTTTTCATCACGATATTGATGACCCGCATGTAACCTCTGTCTGAGAGCAGGATGGACAGTCATGGTGGCCAACTTGGCTATTTCTGGGCCATTCACCAAGACACTTTCTACCCCAGAATCACACAGTCTCAATAACCAAGCCGGCACACTTTCTCTAGGCTTCTGCTGAAATCGCTGTACTAAGTCCATCAATTCTGTTGCTGTGTATGGCCGGGCCGTTACATGTCAATGAGTCTGGATAGGGGGCATTGATCAGGCGGCACCCCTGCCAGTCTGTCCTGCACTGTTGTTGTTTTCTGGGTTACGACAGGACGGACTTGCAGTGGATCGGTCAGAATTGGATATTCAAGATCTGATTTGGATTTTTGTTTTCCTGATCAACGAAGTCTGTTGATTCAGGAGTCAGGTCATCGTTTATTGAAATGTTTCGAACTTGGCCTACGGGAAGATGTGGTACCTTCGCACCATTGAAAGTTAAACTCATAAAGAAAAGATGAATTGGTTACTAATTTGCTTTATTTTAGGGTGATGTCTCTGGCAAGTTGATGTTGTGTGCTTTGTATTTTGGTTGCAGTGGTAGTATGTTTTGTGTTATATTTATTGACTTGTTATTGTTAAATGTGTGATTGTCACTCTTCTCCCTTCTATTGGGATCAACCTTACATCTCTATACTTCACAATGGCCTCTATTAAAGTAATAACACTCTCATTACTGGGCAGAGTATCATAATGGAAGTAATGTAATGAGTAGGTGTCATTCGGGTAAAGGTTTCTGGAGATGGGAGTGCTCAAACTCCCACCAGCATAGTGAGAACTATTTGGAGCCAGGGTTAAAAGGGTAAATAACCCCTTGGTAAGGATTTCTGTTCTGTTCTGTTCTGTGCCTTGGTAAGGTATAATACTGGATACTTTGAGAGCCCTTACCCCAGTATTAGGAGTAGCTCAGCTGGTTTGGATTAAACAGGACCCCCCAGATGCGAAGACATGGACGACCTGAAAGCTACCAAGACAAAGGAGGTAATGCACAACATGGACAATGAGCTTACTCAACTTCTCAGACTTAAAGGCTATCGATTTTTCTCCACAGAAAGCCCAAGTGGTACAGCCACAAGTAACCCATTTGCACTATGGAATCACTTCAGGATGCGGAACCCTAGGAAACAGCGAGGGGACTCTGGAATGAGCTCCAGACTGTCCTAGAGATAACGAGGTGGTGCTGCCTACAACTATGGAATACTGGTAAAGCCCCTTTACGCCCTTTTGAAATCCTGTCCAAAGGTCCTCATAGAGGTTGAGGAAGAGAAATAAGAGGAAGGTTTAAATGTGGCAATTAGACACGGGCTCAGTTGTTAGTGCAGAACAAAAACCTTTTATTGTGGGTGATGAACGTGAACAACGTGCACTTGGTTAAGTGCCTTATTAAATGTAACTCTCTTGCCATGGTTGGCAGTGCTGGATCTTCCCTCCTGCCCTGAAGTAGATGGCTCTGGATCTGGACTTGTCCCTCTGGTGCCGTCTGTGTTGGTGTGAGTGTTGGACCGAGGCACCGGCTCAGTCAGCCTTATCTCAAGTCCATGGTACCTCAGCGGCATCTCCCAATAGTAGGCGATGAGGTCGTACAAGCTGTCAAATACTTGGGTGTCAGTCACAAAAAACTTCTGACTGGTAGCATCCTGTCGCCAGTGTATGCGGCAATGCCACACCTTCCCACAGTGCCAGAAGGACAGAACGTAGTCCCCAATGTAAGTCTCACTTTCCCTGACCAGGAAGGAGCAGTCAGGGGCCTCCATCCCAGAACAGTACTCCATCAGCAGCCGCTCAGCGATGTGCCGCCCGCTGTGCCCTGCCCCCAGCTTGCCGTGGAACCATTCCTGCGCGAGATGCAGCTCCATGTTGGCCCTCACCTCCTTCTGTACAGGTCGTCTCCTCTGTCTGCTCTCAGTCAGGGGAATGTAAAGCGGGTTCCATGTACAGTTGAGGGGTTCTTCTGTCAGTTGGCAATCCACCGCCTGCTCCTTTGTCATACACGCAGCCATGGTTCCTTGCCGCTCACCTCCACAAAGCCACCTCAGTTTTGGCCGGGCTTGCCAATGGTCTTTATAGCATCTGCTGACGCCCATGCCAGTTGTACGAGCTAGACATCTCGTGATCATGTCAAGAGGGTCTGTCTGGCATGGATAGTTACAATCTTTAACTTGCTTATACCTCTGGAGGTCTTTTTCTAGTCCGAGCTAGAATATCTTTATTTTCTCCCCATAGTATACAGGTGAAAGGAATTGGGGTAAGGGATCTGGACTAATTAAATGAAGGGGCACGGTGGTGAGGATCTTAGGGGAGGGGATAGAAGAGGAGTCCAGCTATGAGAATGGGGGAAGCGGAGGCAGGGGGCGGGCATAGGGTAAGCCCAGGGGTCAGACTGAGGGATTCGGTGGGTCGTGGGCGACCCGTGGCGGGGACGGGCTGTGAGGGGAGGGAGGGAAGGCAGTGAAACACGGAGCGGGGTGGGGGAGGGGCGGGGGGCACAGGGCACCTCCCGCCGCCGAGCGGAGGCTCTGAGCACCACAGAGGCCCCATGGGGCCAAGAGCGAGCGGCCCCAGCCCCGGTGCCGCCCCAAACACCCACTCTCAGAAGCCGCCGCGGCGCTGGAGCAGCGCGGCGACCTGCTCCGCTTCTGCATGGCCGCGTCCTTTGGTCACAGCGTGATGACGTCACTCAGCGGGGACTGCGCGTTGCTGGAGCAACGGACGCCGCGAGGTGCCATCGCTATGGAGACGCAGCCATGCATGCGCTGTCGCTGCGGGAACGGCTTCCGGCGCCGCCGTGAGGGAGGGCGTGCTGTCGCCTGGCAGCGCAGCCCACACGAACGGCCTGAAGTCCGAGTGGGGTTCGAGGGGCAGCGGGGGGACGGAGAGCGTTCAGGGATCTCCTGGGAAGGTGAGGGGGTGACTGGGAGAGGGCAGAGCTCCGGGGATGGCTGCTGTGGGGTGGGAGATCCACAGGGAGATGCAGCGAAACGATGGGATGTGGGCAGAACGTGGAGATATGGGAAAAGGAAGACGGGGATCTGGCCAACACCGTGAGAGCCAGGCTGATAGGGAGGGAGGGAGCAAGGAGGGAAGGAGTGGGAAGGAAGGAAGGGAGGGAGGGAAAAGGAGGAAGGAAATGGAAAAAGGAGGAAAAAAAAGAGAAGGGAGGGGAAGAAGGGGGAGGGGAAAGGGAGAATGGGGAGTAGGAAGGAGAGGGGTTTTGGGGGAGGGGATGCAGGGAGGGAGGGAACGGAAAGGGAAGGGGAAGGGAAAGAGAAAGGGAAAGGGAAGAGGAGAGGGGCAGAAGGGAAGAAGAGAAGGGAAAGAGTCCAAAGCTTGGCCTGAGTGGTATTGCAACATAGAAAGGCTTCAGGTATGTTGTTATGTGCACAAGGAGGAGTTCGTGCAGCAGTAAATGATGTTCTTGTGTTCATGTAGATCAGAGGGGTAGAATTGAAGCAGCTATAGATAAGATATGGCACCAAACTGAAATACTGCTCAACGTAAGACAATGTGAGCTGAAACCAACGTGACTTCCTGGCTTCCCAAATTGCAGTGGCTAAAGAAGTTATTTGTGGGGATGGTGTGTGCAATCGCTGTACGTATGTGTCCTTCCTTGTAGTGTAATTGGATGTTGGAGATGTGTCTCTAAGCAAGAAAGGTCGAAGGTGGTGAGTTTTAGGATGTGAACATCATAATCCTCGAAGGAAAAGCAGGGACTGATGTGGGCTGCTCTGTCCAGCAGCAGGGCTTAGCACATTAGTTTAAGAACCAATGTATGAATTTAGCAAAAAGAACCCACGAGTGATAGTTCTCAAACTTTCGTTTCAGCTTTAGTGGGAGAGCAGCCTCGTTCCTCCTCAAGAGTTTTGTGTGGGCACACAAAGGAATACTTGTACCTTCTGCCTCAATGATTGTGCCTCACAAGCTTCTCACCACTTCTGCTTTTGTCTTCTCTGTATCCGCTAATACCTCTTTTGCTTTTCTCCTTGTCTGCTTGTTACCTCCATCCTTTTTCTTCTTCTGTGCGCTTCTTTCTTTCTTGTCTGTTCTCCTTCTACTCTTATCCTTCTCATCGTCTCTTGCCTTTATTCTCTCCACTCCTGCTCATCTCTTTTGCTGTCTTGCCTGTATCCTATCGTGCTTTTCATCTTCTGCTCTTCTTCCTTACCTGTATCCTTAATTTGATCCTCTTTTCTGCTCTTTTTCACTTCTTCTCAGTGTCCAACGTCTGCATCACACCTCTGTCCGAATTAGTTTTGGGGTGGAAAAAGGTACCAAGGTAGATAGATTTGTACAAGAGAACCTCTTACACTCTGCCTGAAAGGTGATCCAAAGGAGCCCTCAGGAACCAAGACCACAAAGGAGCTGCTTTCGAATGGAGAATTTTCCAGAGTTCCTTCCAGTCGTTGCTTGGAGGAAGTGAGGTTTTTATCCTTGTATCTCTGCAGAAAGGCAGGGCGGAGGCAACGTTTATGGTGAGGTGCTCAGGTGAAATTGCCCTCCTTGCACAAACAGCCTGTTTGTGTGCATGTGATGCACGGTGGAGAGAAGCCTGCTGTTCTGTGAGTAAGCCTGCTAAAAGGAAGTAATGGTTCTGGCCTTTTTGGCAAGTCTCTTCGGTGAGATCTTTGGACAGGCTGGTTGATTTGCAGAGGAAATGCCATTTCAGTTGTTTGTTGCCACGCTTGGTTGGTGCTTGTATGAACAATATGTATCATCTAGACAAGCAGTGCTCTAGCACCAGGGAAGGGAAAAACCTCATGTACATCCAGTCTTCTCCGTGAGCCTTGTGTTATCTTTTCACAGAGTCTCGAAATGCCTGTGGAAATTACGGGGGGGGGGGACAGTAGGGGGGCGGGTGGGGGATGGGGAAGAGATGAGGGGCAATTTGTGTGCATCCTGTGCCCATGGAGCAGATATCACCTACTAAGATCTTGGTGCCCTTCATGGCATCGTGGACTTGTTTTCTTTCCTTGTTTGAGCATGATGGTTCTGCAGGTGCATTTTAAGTAACTGTGACCTCTGCTGAGACGACAGGTGTCCTAGAGAGAGCCCCGCTGCACCCTTTTTGTTCAGGCTGTTCTATTCTCTCCTGGGATTAAAAGGGACTTGAAAAACCCAGAGGTACAACTTGTACTTTCAGGCTGCTGTCCCAGCCTGTCAAGTGGGGATCATGCAGTGTGACCACCATTGGGGCAGGAGGGAAGTAGCTAAGAAATTCATCTGCCTACATGAAGTAGCATGTCTTGAAAATGGTCATAGCCATGATATAATTAGCAAGGTCATGGAATCCTAGAATCACCAAGGTTGGAAAAGACCTACAAAATCATCCAGTCCAACCGTCCACCTGTCGCCAACAGTTCTCACTAATCTGTGTCCCTCAACACGATGGCCTAAATGTTCTTTGAACACCTCCAGGGTGGGTGACTGCACCACCTCCCTAGGCAGCCCATTGCAGTACCAGCCACTCTTTTGGAGAAGCAGTCTTTCCTAACGTCCAGCCTGAATCTCCCCTGGTGCAACTTCCCTTGAATCGTATCGCGAGTTACATGAGAGAGAGTTAGCAGTGAAAGTGCCTGATGTGTGTGGGACAGCCCTGACTTGGCTAACGGTGCTGCAGGAGTGGAACAGTGTTCACGTAGACGGCGGGGAGCTTGTTCTTGTGAAATGGTCCCTTGTGCTCCAAGAATCTCTCTGACTTTCTGTCATGGACTCTTCCTCCTTGTTTTCAGGGTGTACAGAGGCATTGCTAATGAAGAACAGACCTCTTCCTAGGCCATAGAAAGGAAGGTGCTTGCAAAGCAAAGGCAGGCAGTTGCATGCAAAGCTAACGCAGCTGTGGGCTTGGTTAGCAAAGGGAAGCATGTGAATGCTTCCAAAGCAAAGGCAGATAGAGGCATGTAATGCATAGGCAGGTGGGTGCTTGAGAAGCCGTATCAGGTAGAGCTGAAGATGCTTGAGCTGTGTGAGAGCTTTGAGAGTGGGATGGAGAGCTCATGGCCAAGAAGAAGCCTGCGGTCCTAGCTGCCCGGGGAGAGGGTGAGATTGCTCAAGGGAGGGAGGATTCTTTGAGTTATCTGAGGGGTCTAGAAAGGGAGCTGAAAGGTTTGGGGCTCCCTTGCTGTGCTCTGCCCAGGCTGTGACAGTGCTGGGGTTTGTTTTGGAGTCACTCTGAAAACAAAATGAGGCAAGGGGGTTTCAGTGCAGTCTGAAGCCCTGCAACTCTGCTGTCGGGGCTGCAGCCCAGGGTAGGTGCCCTGTCCCCACAGCTGCTGACCACGTTCTTTCCTTCTCTGCAGTGACCACGGCCAGCCCCACGAAGACGCTTCATGTCATGTCAGACACCCAGCTGTCTGCTGCACGGACCATGTCTGTGATGGGTGAGGCTACCTCAGTCACTCTCAAACTGCCAGGCATCCAACCTTCCTGCTCCGCCAGCTCTCCTGCTAGCCCTGCCACCTTTGCTACCTCCCCATGTTGTGTTGTGTCATGGTGATCTGTGGTGCTGGGGCAGGCCTGGGCTCCCCTCCCTGATAGCAGGCCTGTTTCTGAAATCCCTGCTCATTTCCTCGTCCTGCTGGCTCATTCTATTTACAGGTTTGTGTCCTTTACGTTTCTTGGGTAATTTAGGACTGGTTTAAAGCAGCTGTCTTTGCTATTGCCTTTGTCTGCAGTTACCCTTGTGGGTCATGTTGATGGGATACCCTTTTGGGTTAGGTTTAAAGGTCAAGAGTTACCTTTTTATGGAAGGATGGGAAAGTGCCCAAGGAATGTTGACATCCCATGTGTTGGTGCCCCATGCCCGCTCCATGCCCGTGCCCCACGCACTTCTGAACGGGCAGCTCAGCTTTTGTGTCATTCAGCCACCTGTGGCAGAGCAGACCAGGCTTTCTGCAGGCGTAGGCAATCATCCCGTCACTTTCTGCCTTATAAGGAGTAGAAAACCTTTTCATTTTGGAGTCCTACTTACTGGAGCTTAACCATCTCCAGTGAAGCAGATGCCATTTTTCTTGTATCTTTCAATTCTGAGTCCATGTTCTCCCAGAAGCAAAGGAGTTTGGAGGTAACCACAAACAGTTAAGTGAGTGATTTCAGTATTTATTTCTGATCGTGACAGTTACTTCAGTTTAGAGGTCACAATTAATGTACTGTGCCTGTTTTAATTCTGACCAAGGTTGTAGTTGTAGCTGACTTCCCAAGGCTGCAATACATGGTGGTGACACAGCCGTGGGCTTCTGCACTGGCATTAATCCCACGTTTCCTTTCTGTGCCTTGCAGGTCAGCTTGTGCTGGAAGTGGACGGCATCAGAGTGTGAGTGAAGGTCAATGCAGGAGCAGCTGTTACAGAATCACAGAATTGTGGGGGTTGGAAGGGACCTTCAGAGATCATCGAGTCCAACCCCCTGCCAAGGTTCCCTACAGCAGGTCTCACAAGTCGGCATCCAGGCAGGTCTTGAACATCTCCAGGGAAGGAGACTCCCCCACCTCCCTGGGCAGCCTGTTCCAGTGCTCCGTCACCTCACTGTACAGAAGTTCCTTCGCACATTGGTGCGGAACTTCCTGTGCTGCAGTTTCCAGCCATTTCCCCTTGTCCTGTCTCCACTCACCACTGAAAAGAGTCTGTCCTCGCCATTCTTCCCCCCACACCTGAGATACTGATTGGACCTGGATCAGGTCCCCTCTCAGCCTTCTTTTCTCAAGGCTGAACAGACCCAGTTCACTCAGCCTTTCCTCATAGCAGAGATGCTCCAGTACCCTCACCATCTTTGTGGCTCTCTGCTGGACTCTTTCCAAGAGGTCCCTGTCTGTTTTGTACTGGGGAGCCCAGAACTGGACGCAGTGCTCCTGATGAGGCCTTACCAGGGCAGAGCAGAGGGGGAGGATCACCTCCCTCCACCTGCTGGCCACGCTCTTTTTAATGCACGCCAGGATGCCATTGGCCCTCTTGGCCACAAGGGCACACTGCTGGCTCATGGCAACCTGTCATCCACCAGGACACCCAGGTCCCTCTCCGCAGAGCTCCCCTCCAGCAGCTCATCCCCCAACCTGTACTGGTGCATGCAATTATTCCTCCCCAAATGCAAGACTCTACACTTGCTTCTGTTGAACCTCATCCGGTTTTTCTTTGCCCCGCTCTCCAGCCTGTCCAGCTCTCGCTGAATGGCAGCACGGCCTTCAGGCGTGTCAGCCAATCCTCCCAACTTCGTATCATCAGCAAATTTGCTGAGGGTGGCCACCATCTCCTCATCAAGGTCATTGATGAAGATATTGAACAAGACCCAGCACCAACCCCTGAGGAACACCACTGGTTACAGGCCTCCAGCCAGACTCTGCACCACCAACGACGACCCTCTGCGCTCTGCCAGTCAGCCAGTTCTCAACCCACCTCACTGTCCACTCATCTATCCCACACTTCCTCAACTTTGTTGTAAGGATGTCATGGGGGACAGTATCAAATGCCTTGCTGAAATCAAGGTAGACTACATCCACTGCTCTCCCCCCATCCACCCAGCCAGAGACATCATAGAAGACTACCAGGTTGGTCAAGCACGACCTCCCCCTGGTGAACCCGTGCTGACTACTCTTGATAACCTCCTTTTCTTCCAGTTGTCTGGAGATGGCATCCAGCAGAGCTGTTCCATCACCTCTCCAGGGACAGAGGTGAGGCTGACTGGCCTATAATTGCCTGGCTCTTCCTTCTTGCCCTTTTTGAAGACCGGAGTGACATTCTCCAAAAGGAGATTTTTGGGATTGAGGCAGTTGAAGAAAGAGTGAAGCCAGGGGGCAGTCCCTGTGGAGAGGACCTCAGGAACTGAGCTTCTCCACCACTGTCTCAGCAAGGAGACAGACGCAGTTCCCATTCCTGCTCTGCATGTGGAAAGGTATGGCTGGGTTTCTTTGTTTGGGCTTTCTTCCTTTCTCTCACTTTGAAGGGGAAAAGTTGGAGCAGGGGGAGCCTTACTGATCCTTTGTTACTTGCGTAACTGGTTGGATTCTGCATGTGCTGCAACAGGACAGCAGAGCCAGGCTCCTTAACCTGCTGGGGCAGGGTGGGAGCCGAGAATGGGCACTGCCCTCCTGCCAGCTGCACCTGGTTATGGTTTGCCAGGCCCCTGCTGCCCTGGATTTCGCCTGAGAGGTTTGTTCTAGCTGCCTGCAGTAGTAAAAGATAGGGAAGAAATGGAAGTCAAGAGCTAAGGCTCTACACGGTAACTTTGCATGGATTGAACTGTGGCACCTGAAGACACAGGTCCATTCCTGAATAATGCTGGCATTTTGCAGGTGTATTGGTTTAACCCCTGAACTGATGTCTGTGAGCACCTGTCTTTTCCACCTGAACTGTAAGAAAGCTGGATGTGACCAGAAATTGCAGCAGTTGCTGTGAATACTCTCCCAAATGTTTGTTTCTTTTAGTGATAACTAATGGCTCAGCACTGTGATCTCATGTCTCTGGCACTATTGGAATGCTGCATCTCTTTGCAGATGTTGGGTGCCTGTTTCTATGGACTCATGAGCACTCACAGAGGTCACAACTGCTGCAGGGGTGGGAGTGTACCACAGCTGGTATTTCCAGAGAGGCTCTAAATGCCTGTAGAAATCACAGGAATTTCTCGTTTGCATTTCTTTTCTTTGCTTAGCTTTTTAGTCATTATTGTCATATATTGCTTCTTTCCTTTGAGAAATTTGGGATGGCAGTTTCTTGTTCTTTACTTTCTTTGAATCTAATGTTTTGCCATGATATTGCATTCTATGTCTTGGCTTTTTCAGTGCTATTCCTTTGCTTTGCCACCTAGTTTTTGTTGCTTTTTTTCCCCTTTCCATTTTCCTTTTCTTTACAGCCCCATTTAACTATGCTTTATTGTTATTTTTTTTCCTTTTTGTTTCTTCTTTTCCATTCCTGCTTTTTTTCAAATCAGATTTTAAGGCATTACTTTGAATTTCTCTACTTTAATACATTATATTTTTTCTCTTCCTTTCCTTGTTGGACCCCTACCTCGTCCAAATGGCTGCTTCCTTCCACTTACCTTGCATTTCCTTACCTGACGTTAGCTCTCTGGTTCTTCATTCCCACATCCTGGGTGTCCTTACCTCTTTGCCCGACGAGGACTTCAGGCTTTTCGACTGGTTCCTTTTCTTTCTGTGTATTGTCTCTTTTTCCACTGGGTCCCATTGGTTTGCTTTCCTTTGTTCACTTGGTTTTGCTTTCTCTACTGCTCCTTTGGCTTTGCTCTCCATTGTTAATTTCATGTTTGTTTGGTTTTTTTGGTTTGCTTTCCTTTTTGTTGTTCATTCTGTTCCTTGGCTCTTGGTTTTCTGGCATTGTTTTGCTTTGTCCTACTTTCTATTTTGCTTCTTGTCTTTCATTCTGTTTTTTTTTTTTTTTTTTTTTTTTCCCAGGTTCTCCCCTTAGGTTTTGCTAGCTTTTATATTGTCTCTCTGTGTTGCTTTGAATTTTTTGCTTTGCCATATATTTGCAGTCCACCCCTTTGCTCTTTGTTTGTCCTTTTCTCCCCGGTTTACTTGGCTGTTTTCCTTTTCCTTTTTCGCTTTTGTTTCCTGCTCGGTTGGCTTTGCTTTCTACTGCTGATTTTTCTTTTTGATTGGTTCCTTTTCTTTCCAGACCATGCCTTTGCATTATTTTCATCGGTTCTAAAAGTTTGTCTCCTCTTTTCTCCTCTTTTTCTTTGGCTTTCATTACATTCCTCCTTCTTGCACTTACCTTGCTTTTACTTACCTGATGTTAGCCTTCTGGATTGTTCATTCCTACATCCTGGCTGTCCTAGCCTCTGTCCTTGTTGTGGACTGGAGGCTTTTCCTCGGGTGCCTGGCAGCATCCATGCCCGGTAGCTACCCTGACCTCCTCCTCGGCATGACCGCGAGCGCTTTCCCTTCCTCCAGAGAGATGTTTTGTCCTGCTTGCAGCCGCGGACTCCTCCACGGGCGCCAGCTGAGGAAGTGCATCTCTGCTGGAGGTCGCAGCATGCCCAGTAGCTACCCTTTCCTCCTCCCAGGCACAGATGGTGAGCTTTTGGCTGCACAGCAGGCTCTTGTCACCTTTGCTTTGCCGTCTCATTGAATCCCATTTCTTTGTTCTGTTGGTTGTTTCTGTTTCTTTCTGTGTATTGTCTCTTTTTCCACTGGGTCCCATTGGTTTGCTTTCCTTTGTTCACTTGGTTTTGCTTTCTCTACTGCTCCTTTGGCTTTGCTCTCCATTGTTAATTTGATGTTTGTTTGGTTTTTTTGGTTTGCTTTCCTTTTTGTTGTTCATTCTGTTCCACTGGGTCCCATTGGTTTGCTTTCCTTTGTTCACTTGGTTTTGCTTTCTCTACTGCTCCTTTGGCTTTGCTCTCCATTGTTAATTTGATGTTTGTTTGGTTTTTTTGGTTTGCTTTCCTTTTTGTTGTTCATTCTGTTCCACTGGGTCCCATTGGTTTGCTTTCCTTTGTTCACTTGGTTTTGCTTTCTCTACTGCTCCTTTGGCTTTGCTCTCCATTGTTAATTTGATGTTTGTTTGGTTTTTTTGGTTTGCTTTCCTTTTTGTTGTTCATTCTGTTCCACTGGGTCCCATTGGTTTGCTTTCCTTTGTTCACTTGGTTTTGCTTTCTCTACTGCTCCTTTGGCTTTGCTCTCCATTGTTAATTTGATGTTTGTTTGGTTTTTTTGGTTTGCTTTCCTTTTTGTTGTTTATTCTGTTCCTTGGCTCTTGGTTTTCTGGCATTGTTTTGCTTTGTCCTACTTTCTATTTTGCTTCTTGTCTTTCATTCTGGCTGGTTTTGTTTGTTTTGGTTTGTTTTTTCCATGTTCTCCCTTTAGGTTTTGCTAGCTTTTATATTGTCTCACTGTGTTGTTTTGAATTTTTTGCTTTGCCATATATTTGCAGTCCACCCCTTTGCTCTTTGTTTGTCCTTTTCTCCCCGGTTTACTTGGCTGTTTTCCTTTTCCTTTTTCGCTTTTGTTTCCTGCTCGGTTGGCTTTGCTTTCTACTGCTGATTTTTCTTTTTGATTGGTTCCTTTTCTTTCCAGACCATGCCTTTGCATTATTTTCATCGGTTCTAAAAGTTTGTCTCCTCTTTTCTCCTCTTTTTCTTTGGCTTTCATTACATTCCTCCTTCTTGCACTTACCTTGCTTTTACTTACCTGATGTTAGCCTTCTGGATTGTTCATTCCTACATCCTGGCTGTCCTAGCCTCTGTCCTTGTTGTGGACTGGAGGCTTTTCCTCGGGTGCCTGGCAGCATCCATGCCCGGTAGCTACCCTGACCTCCTCCTCGGCATGACCGCGAGCGCTTTCCCTTCCTCCAGAGAGATGTTTTGTCCTGCTTGCAGCCGCGGACTCCTCCACGGGCGCCAGCTGAGGAAGTGCATCTCTGCTGGAGGTCGCAGCATGCCCAGTAGCTACCCTTTCCTCCTCCCAGGCACGGATGGTGAGCTTTTGGCTGCACGGCAGGCTCTTGTCACCTTTGCTTTGCCGTCTCATTGAATCCCATTTCTTTGTTCTGTTGGTTGTTTCTGTTTCTTTCTGTGTATTGTCTCTTTTTCCACTGGGTCCCATTGGTTTGCTTTCCTTTGTTCCCTTCGTTTTGCTTTCTCTACTGCTCTTTTGGCTTTGCTCTCCATTGTTAATTTGATGTTTGTTTGGTTTTTTTGGTTTGCTTTCCTTTTTGTTGTTCATTCTGTTCCACTGGGTCCCATTGGTTTGCTTTCCTTTGTTCACTTGGTTTTGCTTTCTCTACTGCTCCTTTGGCTTTGCTCTCCATTGTTAATTTGATGTTTGTTTGGTTTTTTTGGTTTGCTTTCCTTTTTGTTGTTCATTCTGTTCCACTGGGTCCCATTGGTTTGCTTTCCTTTGTTCACTTGGTTTTGCTTTCTCTACTGCTCCTTTGGCTTTGCTCTCCATTGTTAATTTGATGTTTGTTTGGTTTTTTTGGTTTGCTTTCCTTTTTCTTGTTTATTCTGTTCCTTGGCTCTTGGTTTTCTGGCATTGTTTTGCTTTGTCCTACTTTCTATTTTGCTTCTTGTCTTTCATTCTGGCTGGTTTTGTTTGTTTTTTTTTTCCATGTTCTCCCTTTAGGTTTTGCTAGCTTTTATATTGTCTCACTGTGTTGTTTTGAATTTTTTGCTTTGCCATATATTTGCAGTCCACCCCTTTGCTCTTTGTTTGTCCTTTTCTCCCCGGTTTACTTGGCTCTTTTCCTTTTCCTTTTTCGCTTTTGTTTCCTGCTCGGTTGGCTTTGCTTTCTACTGCTGATTTTTCTTTTTGATTGGTTCTTTTTCTTTCCAGACCATGCCTTTGCATTATTTTCATCGGTTCTAAAAGTTTGTCTCCTCTTTTCTCCTCTTTTTCTTTGGCTTTCATTACATTCCTCCTTCTTGCACTTACCTTGCTTTTACTTACCTGATGTTAGCCTTCTGGATTGTTCATTCCTACATCCTGGCTGTCCTAGCCTCTGTCCTTGTTGTGGACTGGAGGCTTTTCCTCGGGTGCCTGGCAGCATCCATGCCCGGTAGCTACCCTGATCTCCTCCTCGGCATGACCGCGAGCGCTTTCCCTTCCTCCAGAGAGATGTTTTGTCCTGCTTGCAGCCGCGGACTCCTCCACGGGCGCCAGCTGAGGAAGTGCATCTCTGCTGGAGGTCGCAGCATGCCCAGTAGCTACCCTTTCCTCCTCCCAGGCACGGATGGTGAGCTTTTGGCTGCACCGCAGGCTCTTGTCACCTTTGCTTTGCCGTCTCATTGAATCCCATTTCTTTGTTCTGTTGGTTGTTTCTGTTTCTGTGTATTGTCTCTTTTTCCACTGGGTCCCATTGGTTTGCTTTCCTTTGTTCACTTGGTTTTGCTTTCTCTACTGCTCCTTTGGCTTTGCTCTCCATTGTTAATTTGATGTTTGTTTGGTTTTTTTGGTTTGCTTTCCTTTTTGTTGTTCATTCTGTTCCACTGGGTCCCATTGGTTTGCTTTCCTTTGTTCACTTGGTTTTGCTTTCTCTACTGCTCCTTTGGCTTTGCTCTCCATTGTTAATTTCATGTTTGTTTGGTTTTTTTGGTTTGCTTTCCTTTTTCTTGTTTATTCTGTTCCTTGGCTCTTGGTTTTCTGGCATTGTTTTGCTTTGTCCTACTTTCTATTTTGCTTCTTGTCTTTCATTCTGGCTGGTTTTGTTTGTTTTTTTTTTTCCATGATCTCCCTTTAGGTTTTGCTAGCTTTTATATTGTCTCACTGTGTTGTTTTGAATTTTTTGCTTTGCCATATATTTGCAGTCCACCCCTTTGCTCTTTGTTTGTCCTTTTCTCCCCGGTTTACTTGGCTCTTTTCCTTTTCCTTTTTCGCTTTTGTTTCCTGCTCGGTTGGCTTTGCTTTCTACTGCTGATTTTTCTTTTTGATTGGTTCTTTTTCTTTCCAGACCATGCCTTTGCATTATTTTCATCGGTTCTAAAAGTTTGTCTCCTCTTTTCTCCTCTTTTTCTTTGGCTTTCATTACATTCCTCCTTCTTGCACTTACCTTGCTTTTACTTACCTGATGTTAGCCTTCTGGATTGTTCATTCCTACATCCTGGCTGTCCTAGCCTCTGTCCTTGTTGTGGACTGGAGGCTTTTCCTCGGGTGCCTGGCAGCATCCATGCCCGGTAGCTACCCTGACCTCCTCCTCGGCATGACCGCGAGCGCTTTCCCTTCCTCCAGAGAGATGTTTTGTCCTGCTTGCAGCCGCGGACTCCTCCACGGGCGCCAGCTGAGGAAGTGCATCTCTGCTGGAGGTCGCAGCATGCCCAGTAGCTACCCTTTCCTCCTCCCAGGCACGGATGGTGAGCTTTTGGCTGCACCACAGGCTCTTGTCACCTTTGCTTTGCCGTCTCATTGAATCCCATTTCTTTGTTCTGTTGGTTGTTTCTGTTTCTTTCTGTGTATTGTCTCTTTTTCCACTGGGTCCCATTGGTTTGCTTTCCTTTGTTCACTTGGTTTTGCTTTCTCTACTGCTCCTTTGGCTTTGCTCTCCATTGTTAATTTGATGTTTGTTTGGTTTTTTTGGTTTGCTTTCCTTTTTGTTGTTCACTCTGTTCCACTGGGTCCCATTGGTTTGCTTTCCTTTGTTCACTTGGTTTTGCTTTCTCTACTGCTCCTTTGGCTTTGCTCTCCATTGTTAATTTGATGTTTGTTTGGTTTTTTTGGTTTGCTTTCCTTTTTGTTGTTCATTCTGTTCCACTGGGTCCCATTGGTTTGCTTTCCTTTGTTCACTTGGTTTTGCTTTCTCTACTGCTCCTTTGGCTTTGCTCTCCATTGTTAATTTGATGTTTGTTTGGTTTTTTTGGTTTGCTTTCCTTTTTCTTGTTCATTCTGTTCCACTGGGTCCCATTGGTTTGCTTTCCTTTGTTCACTTGGTTTTGCTTTCTCTACTGCTCCTTTGGCTTTGCTCTCCATTGTTAATTTCATGTTTGTTTGGTTTTTTTGGTTTGCTTTCCTTTTTGTTGTTTATTCTGTTCCTTGGCTCTTGGTTTTCTGGCATTGTTTTGCTTTGTCCTACTTTCTATTTTGCTTCTTGTCTTTCATTCTAGATTGTTTTGTTTGTTTTGGTTTGTTTTTTCCATGTTCCACCCTTAGGTTTTGCTAGCTTTTATATTGTCTCACTGTGTTGCTTTGAATTTTTTGCTTTGCCATATATTTGCAGTCCACCCCTTTGCTCTTTGTTTGTCCTTTTCTCCCCGGTTTACTTGGCTCTTTTCCTTTTCCTTTTGGCTTTTGTTTCCTGCTCGGTTGGCTTTGCTTTCTACTGCTGATTTTTCTTTTTGATTGGTTCCTTTTCTTTCCAGACCATGCCTTTGCATTATTTTCATCGGTTCTAAAAGTTTGTCTCCGCTTTTCTCCTCTTTTTCTTTGGCTTTCATTACATTCCTCCTTCTTCCACTTACCTTGCTTTTACTTACCTGATGTTAGCCTTCTGGATTGTTCATTCCTACATCCTGGCTGTCCTAGCCTCTGTCCTTGTTGTGGACTGGAGGCTTTTCCTCGGGTGCCTGGCAGCATCCATGCCCGGTAGCTACCCTGACCTCCTCCTCGGCATGACCGCGAGCGCTTTCCCTTCCTCCAGAGAGATGTTTTGTCCTGCTTGCAGCCGCGGACTCCTCCACGGGCGCCAGCTGAGGAAGTGCATCTCTGCTGGAGGTCGCAGCATGCCCAGTAGCTACCCTTTCCTCCTCCCAGGCACGGATGGTGAGCTTTTGGCTGCACGGCAGGCTCTTGTCACCTTTGCTTTGCTGTCTAATTGAATCCCATTTCTTTGTTCTGTTGGTTGTTTCTGTTTCTGTGTATTGTCTCTTTTTCCACTGGGTCCCATTGGTTTGCTTTCCTTTGTTCCCTTCGTTTTGCTTTCTCTACTGCTCCTTTGGCTTTGCTCTCCATTGTTAATTTGATGTTTGTTTGGTTTTTTTGGTTTGCTTTCCTTTTTGTTGTTCATTCTGTTCCACTGGGTCCCATTGGTTTGCTTTCCTTTGTTCACTTGGTTTTGCTTTCTCTACTGCTCCTTTGGCTTTGCTCTCCATTGTTAATTTGATGTTTGTTTGGTTTTTTTGGTTTGCTTTCCTTTTTCTTGTTCATTCTGTTCCACTGGGTCCCATTGGTTTGCTTTCCTTTGTTCACTTGGTTTTGCTTTCTCTACTGCTCCTTTGGCTTTGCTCTCCATTGTTAATTTGATGTTTGTTTGGTTTTTTTGGTTTGCTTTCCTTTTTGTTGTTTATTCTGTTCCTTGGCTCTTGGTTTTCTGGCATTGTTTTGCTTTGTCCTACTTTCTATTTTGCTTCTTGTCTTTCATTCTGGCTGGTTTTGTTTGTTTTTTTTTTCCATGTTCTCCCTTTAGGTTTTGCTAGCTTTTATATTGTCTCACTGTGTTGTTTTGAATTTTTTGCTTTGCCATATATTTGCAGTCCACCCCTTTGCTCTTTGTTTGTCCTTTTCTCCCCGGTTTACTTGGCTGTTTTCCTTTTCCTTTTCCTTTTGGCTTTTGTTTCCTGCTCGGTTGGCTTTGCTTTCTACTGCTGATTTTTCTTTTTGGTTGGTTCTTTTTCTTTCCAGACCATGCCTTTGCATTATTTTCATCGGTTCTAAAAGTTTGTCTCCTCTTTTCTCCTCTTTTTCTTTGGCTTTCATTACATTCCTCCTTCTTCCACTTACCTTGCTTTTACTTACCTGATGTTAGCCTTCTGGATTGTTCATTCCTACATCCTGGCTGTCCTAGCCTCTGTCCTTGTTGTGGACTGGAGGCTTTTCCTCGGGTGCCTGGCAGCATCCATGCCCGGTAGCTACCCTGACCTCCTCCTCGGCATGACCGCGAGCGCTTTCCCTTCCTCCAGAGAGATGTTTTGTCCTGCTTGCAGCCGCGGACTCCTCCACGGGCGCCAGCTGAGGAAGTGCATCTCTGCTGGAGGTCGCAGCATGCCCAGTAGCTACCCTTTCCTCCTCCCAGGCACGGATGGTGAGCTTTTGGCTGCACCGCAGGCTCTTGTCACCTTTGCTTTGCCGTCTCATTGAATCCCATTTCTTTGTTCTGTTGGTTGTTTCTGTTTCTGTGTATTGTCTCTTTTTCCACTGGGTCCCATTGGTTTGCTTTCCTTTGTTCCCTTCGTTTTGCTTTCTCTACTGCTCCTTTGGCTTTGCTCTCCATTGTTAATTTGATGTTTGTTTGGTTTTTTTGGTTTGCTTTCCTTTTTGTTGTTCATTCTGTTCCACTGGGTCCCATTGGTTTGCTTTCCTTTGTTCACTTGGTTTTGCTTTCTCTACTGCTCCTTTGGCTTTGCTCTCCATTGTTAATTTGATGTTTGTTTGGTTTTTTTGGTTTGCTTTCCTTTTTGTTGTTTATTCTGTTCCTTGGCTCTTGGTTTTCTGGCATTGTTTTGCTTTGTCCTACTTTCTATTTTGCTTCTTGTCTTTCATTCTGGCTGGTTTTGTTTGTTTTTTTTTTTCCATGATCTCCCTTTAGGTTTTGCTAGCTTTTATATTGTCTCACTGTGTTGCTTTGAATTTTTTGCTTTGCCATATATTTGCAGTCCACCCCTTTGCTCTTTGTTTGTCCTTTTCTCCCCGGTTTACTTGGCTCTTTTCCTTTTCCTTTTGGCTTTTGTTTCCTGCTCGGTTGGCTTTGCTTTCTACTGCTGATTTTTCTTTTTGGTTGGTTCTTTTTCTTTCCAGACCATGCCTTTGCATTATTTTCATCGGTTCTAAAAGTTTGTCTCCGCTTTTCTCCTCTTTTTCTTTGGCTTTCATTACATTCCTCCTTCTTGCACTTACCTTGCTTTTACTTACCTGATGTTAGCCTTCTGGATTGTTCATTCCTACATCCTGGCTGTCCTAGCCTCTGTCCTTGTTGTGGACTGGAGGCTTTTCCTCGGGTGCCTGGCAGCATCCATGCCCGGTAGCTACCCTGACCTCCTCCTCGGCATGACCGCGAGCGCTTTCCCTTCCTCCAGAGAGATGTTTTGTCCTGCTTGCAGCCGCGGACTCCTCCACGGGCGCCAGCTGAGGAAGTGCATCTCTGCTGGAGGTCGCAGCATGCCCAGTAGCTACCCTTTCCTCCTCCCAGGCACGGATGGTGAGCTTTTGGCTGCACCGCAGGCTCTTGTCACCTTTGCTTTGCCGTCTCATTGAATCCCATTTCTTTGTTCTGTTGGTTGTTTCTGTTTCTTTCTGTGTATTGTCTCTTTTTCCACTGGGTCCCATTGGTTTGCTTTCCTTTGTTCCCTTCGTTTTGCTTTCTCTACTGCTCCTTTGGCTTTGCTCTCCATTGTTAATTTGATGTTTGTTTGGTTTTTTTGGTTTGCTTTCCTTTTTGTTGTTCACTCTGTTCCACTGGGTCCCATTGGTTTGCTTTCCTTTGTTCACTTGGTTTTGCTTTCTCTACTGCTCCTTTGGCTTTGCTCTCCATTGTTAATTTGATGTTTGTTTGGTTTTTTTGGTTTGCTTTCCTTTTTCTTGTTCATTCTGTTCCACTGGGTCCCATTGGTTTGCTTTCCTTTGTTCACTTGGTTTTGCTTTCTCTACTGCTCCTTTGGCTTTGCTCTCCATTGTTAATTTGATGTTTGTTTGGTTTTTTTGGTTTGCTTTCCTTTTTCTTGTTCATTCTGTTCCACTGGGTCCCATTGGTTTGCTTTCCTTTGTTCACTTGGTTTTGCTTTCTCTACTGCTCCTTTGGCTTTGCTCTCCATTGTTAATTTGATGTTTGTTTGGTTTTTTTGGTTTGCTTTCCTTTTTGTTGTTCATTCTGTTCCTTGGCTCTTGGTTTTCTGGCATTGTTTTGCTTTGTCCTACTTTCTATTTTGCTTCTTGTCTTTCATTCTAGTTTGTTTTGTTTGTTTTGTTTTTTTTTTTCCATGTTCCACCCTTAGGTTTTGCTAGCTTTTATATTGTCTCACTGTGTTGTTTTGAATTTTTTGCTTTGCCATATATTTGCAGTCCACCCCTTTGCTCTTTGTTTGTCCTTTTCTCCCCGGTTTACTTGGCTCTTTTCCTTTTCCTTTTGGCTTTTGTTTCCTGCTCGGTTGGCTTTGCTTTCTACTGCTGATTTTTCTTTTTGATTGGTTCTTTTTCTTTCCAGACCATGCCTTTGCATTATTTTCATCGGTTCTAAAAGTTTGTCTCCGCTTTTCTCCTCTTTTTCTTTGGCTTTCATTACATTCCTCCTTCTTGCACTTACCTTGCTTTTACTTACCTGATGTTAGCCTTCTGGATTGTTCATTCCTACATCCTGGCTGTCCTAGCCTCTGTCCTTGTTGTGGACTGGAGGCTTTTCCTCGGGTGCCTGGCAGCATCCATGCCCGGTAGCTACCCTGACCTCCTCCTCGGCATGACCGCGAGCGCTTTCCCTTCCTCCAGAGAGATGTTTTGTCCTGCTTGCAGCCGCGGACTCCTCCACGGGCGCCAGCTGAGGAAGTGCATCTCTGCTGGAGGTCGCAGCATGCCCAGTAGCTACCCTTTCCTCCTCCCAGGCACGGATGGTGAGCTTTTGGCTGCACGGCAGGCTCTTGTCACCTTTGCTTTGCCGTCTCATTGAATCCCATTTCTTTGTTCTGTTGGTTGTTTCTGTTTCTTTCTGTGTATTGTCTCTTTTTCCACTGGGTCCCATTGGTTTGCTTTCCTTTGTTCCCTTCGTTTTGCTTTCTCTACTGCTCTTTTGGCTTTGCTCTCCATTGCTAATTTGATGTTTGTTTGGTTTTTTTGGTTTGCTTTCCTTTTTGTTGTTCATTCTGTTCCACTGGGTCCCATTGCTTTCCTTTGTTCACTTGGTTTTGCTTTCTCTACTGCTCCTTTGGCTTTGCTCTCCATTGTTAATTTCATGTTTGTTTGGTTTTTTTGGTTTGCTTTCCTTTTTCTTGTTCATTCTGTTCCACTGGGTCCCATTGGTTTGCTTTCCTTTGTTCACTTGGTTTTGCTTTCTCTACTGCTCCTTTGGCTTTGCTCTCCATTGTTAATTTCATGTTTGTTTGGTTTTTTTGGTTTGCTTTCCTTTTTCTTGTTCATTCTGTTCCACTGGGTCCCATTGGTTTGCTTTCCTTTGTTCACTTGGTTTTGCTTTCTCTACTGCTCCTTTGGCTTTGCTCTCCATTGTTAATTTGATGTTTGTTTGGTTTTTTTGGTTTGCTTTCCTTTTTGTTGTTCATTCTGTTCCTTGGCTCTTGGTTTTCTGGCATTGTTTTGCTTTGTCCTACTTTCTATTTTGCTTCTTGTCTTTCATTCTAGTTTGTTTGGTTCTTTTTTTTTTTTTTTTTTTTTTTCCATGTTCCACCCTTAGGTTTTGCTAGCTTTTATATTGTCTCACTGTGTTGCTTTGAATTTTTTGCTTTGCCATATATTTGCAGTCCACCCCTTTGCTCTTTGTTTGTCCTTTTCTCCCCGGTTTACTTGGCTCTTTTCCTTTTCCTTTTGGCTTTTGTTTCCTGCTCGGTTGGCTTTGCTTTCTACTGCTGATTTTTCTTTTTGATTGGTTCTTTTTCTTTCCAGACCATGCCTTTGCATTATTTTCATCGGTTCTAAAAGTTTGTCTCCGCTTTTCTCCTCTTTTTCTTTGGCTTTCATTACATTCCTCCTTCTTCCACTTACCTTGCTTTTACTTACCTGATGTTAGCCTTCTGGATTGTTCATTCCTACATTCTGGCTGTCCTAGCCTCTGTCCTTGTTGTGGACTGGAGGCTTTTCCTCGGGTGCCTGGCAGCATCCATGCCCGGTAGCTACCCTGACCTCCTCCTCGGCATGACCGCGAGCGCTTTCCCTTCCTCCAGAGAGATGTTTTGTCCTGCTTGCAGCCGCGGACTCCTCCACGGGCGCCAGCTGAGGAAGTGCATCTCTGCTGGAGGTCGCAGCATGCCCAGTAGCTACCCTTTCCTCCTCCCAGGCACGGATGGTGAGCTTTTGGCTGCACGGCAGGCTCTTGTCACCTTTGCTTTGCCGTCTCATTGAATCCCATTTCTTTGTTCTGTTGGTTGTTTCTGTTTCTTTCTGTGTATTGTCTCTTTTTCCACTGGGTCCCATTGGTTTGCTTTCCTTTGTTCCCTTCGTTTTGCTTTCTCTACTGCTCCTTTGGCTTTGCTCTCCATTGTTAATTTGATGTTTGTTTGGTTTTTTTGGTTTGCTTTCCTTTTTGTTGTTCATTCTGTTCCACTGGGTCCCATTGGTTTGCTTTCCTTTGTTCACTTGGTTTTGCTTTCTCTACTGCTCCTTTGGCTTTGCTCTCCATTGTTAATTTGATGTTTGTTTGGTTTTTTTGGTTTGCTTTCCTTTTTGTTGTTCATTCTGTTCCACTGGGTCCCATTGGTTTGCTTTCCTTTGTTCACTTGGTTTTGCTTTCTCTACTGCTCCTTTGGCTTTGCTCTCCATTGTTAATTTCATGTTTGTTTGGTTTTTTTGGTTTGCTTTCCTTTTTGTTGTTCATTCTGTTCCTTGGCTCTTGGTTTTCTGGCATTGTTTTGCTTTGTCCTACTTTCTATTTTGCTTCTTGTCTTTCATTCTAGTTTGTTTGGTTCTTTTTTTTTTTTTGGTTTTTTTTTTCCATGTTCCACCCTTAGGTTTTGCTAGCTTTTATATTGTCTCACTGTGTTGCTTTGAATTTTTTGCTTTGCCATATATTTGCAGTCCACCCCTTTGCTCTTTGTTTGTCCTTTTCTCCCCGGTTTACTTGGCTCTTTTCCTTTTCCTTTTGGCTTTTGTTTCCTGCTCGGTTGGCTTTGCTTTCTACTGCTGATTTTTCTTTTTGGTTGGTTCTTTTTCTTTCCAGACCATGCCTTTGCATTATTTTCATCGGTTTCAAAGGTTGTCTCCGCTTTTCTCCTCTTTTTCTTTGGCTTTCATTACATTCCTCCTTCTTCCACTTACCTTGCTTTTACTTACCTGATGTTAGCCTTCTGGATTGTTTATTCCTACATCCTGGCTGTCCTAGCCTCTGTCCTTGTTGTGGACTGGAGGCTTTTCCTCGGGTGCCTGGCAGCATCCATGCCCGGTAGCTACCCTGACCTCCTCCTCGGCATGACCGCGAGCGCTTTCCCTTCCTCCAGAGAGATGTTTTGTCCTGCTTGCAGCCGCGGACTCCTCCACGGGCGCCAGCTGAGGAAGTGCATCTCTGCTGGAGGTCGCAGCATGCCCAGTAGCTACCCTTTCCTCCTCCCAGGCACGGATGGTGAGCTTTTGGCTGCACGGCAGGCTCTTGTCACCTTTGCTTTGCCGTCTCATTGAATCCCATTTCTTTGTTCTGTTGGTTGTTTCTGTTTCTTTCTGTGTATTGTCTCTTTTTCCACTGGGTCCCATTGGTTTGCTTTCCTTTGTTCACTTGGTTTTGCTTTCTCTACTGCTCCTTTGGCTTTGCTCTCCATTGTTAATTTCATGTTTGTTTGGTTTTTTTGGTTTGCTTTCCTTTTTGTTGTTCATTCTGTTCCACTGGGTCCCATTGGTTTGCTTTCCTTTGTTCACTTGGTTTTGCTTTCTCTACTGCTCCTTTGGCTTTGCTCTCCATTGTTAATTTGATGTTTGTTTGGTTTTTTTGGTTTGCTTTCCTTTTTCTTGTTTATTCTGTTCCTTGGCTCTTGGTTTTCTGGCATTGTTTTGCTTTGTCCTACTTTGTATTTAGCTTCTTTTCTTTCATTCTAGTTTGTTTTGTTTGTTTTTTTTTTTTTTTTTTTCCATGTTCCACCCTTATTTTGCTTCTTGTCTTTCATTCTAGATTGTTTTGTTTGTTTTTGTTTTTTTTTCCATGTTCCACCCTTAGGTTTTGCTAGCTTTTATATTGTCTCACTGTGTTGCTTTGAATTTTTTGCTTTGCCATATATTTGCAGTCCACCCCTTTGCTCTTTGTTTGTCCTTTTCTCCCCGGTTTACTTGGCTCTTTTCCTTTTCCTTTTGGCTTTTGTTTCCTGCTCGGTTGGCTTTGCTTTCTACTGCTGATTTTTCTTTTTGGTTGGTTCTTTTTCTTTCCAGACCATGCCTTTGCATTATTTTCATCAGTTCTAAATGTTTGTCTCCGCTTTTCTCCTCTTTTTCTTTGGCTTTCATTACATTCCTCCTTCTTCCACTTACCTTGCTTTTACTTACCTGATGTTAGCCTTCTGGATTGTTCATTCCTACATCCTGGCTGTCCTAGCCTCTGTCCTTGTTGTGGACTGGAGGCTTTTCCTCGGGTGCCTGGCAGCATCCATGCCCGGTAGCTACCCTGACCTCCTCCCAGGCACGGTTGATGAGCTTTTGGCTGCACCACAGGCTCTTGTCACCTTTGCTTTGCTGTCTCATTGAATCCCATTTCTTTGTTCTGTTGGTTGTTTCTGTTTCTGTGTATTGTCTCTTTTTCCACTGGGTCCCATTGGTTTGCTTTCCTTTGTTCACTTGGTTTTGCTTTCTCTACTGCTCCTTTGGCTTTGCTCTCCATTGTTAATTTGATGTTTGTTTGGTTTTTTTGGTTTGCTTTCCTTTTTCTTGTTCATTCTGTTCCACTGGGTCCCATTGGTTTGCTTTCCTTTGTTCACTTGGTTTTGCTTTCTCTACTGCTCCTTTGGCTTTGCTCTCCATTGTTAATTTGATGTTTGTTTGGTTTTTTTGGTTTGCTTTCCTTTTTCTTGTTCATTCTGTTTCTTGGCTCTTGGTTTTCTGGCATTGTTTTGCTTTGTCCTACTTTCTATTTTGCTTCTTGTCTTTCATTCTAGTTTGTTTGATTCTTTTTTTTTTTTTTTTTTTTTTTCCATGTTCCACCCTTATTTTGCTTCTTGTCTTTCATTCTAGATTGTTTTGTTTGTTTTGGTTTTTTTTTTCCACGTTCCACCCTTAGGTTTTGCTAGCTTTCATATTGTCTCACTGTGTTGCTTTGAATTTTTTGCTTTGCCATATATTTGCAGTCCACCCCTTTGCTCTTTGTTTGTCCTTTTCTCCCCGGTTTACTTGGCTC
>NW_026294795.1:0-53607 GCF_026119805.1 Tympanuchus pallidicinctus
ACCCAATACAGACCCCCTCCCCAGCTTCCTCCCCATACAGACCCCCTTCATACAAACCCCCTCCCCACGTCCCCATACAAATCCCTTCCCCATATCCCCATGCAGACCAGACCAGCGCCATAAAGACCCATCCCCATGTCCCCATGCAGACCCCCCCCATACAGACCCCATTCATGGCCCTATACAGACAGCCATACGTCCCCATGCAGGCCCCCCCCATACAAAACCCCCCCACGCAGACCCCCCATACAGACCCCTCAGCCCCCTGCAGACCCTCCCGCTCCCCCCCAGTGCCCCATCTCCCCCCTACAGACCACGTGACCCTACACAGACCCCTCAGACTCACCCAAATCGCCACTGAGACCCCCACAGACCTCCCCCCCTTCCCCTATAGCCCCCCCTCCGCAATACCCCTCCCCCTTCAAGGCCCCTCCAGGTACCCCAGGACTCCCCCCACCCCACATAGGACCCCACATCCTCTCCAGACCCGCCTCCACCCCACACAGAGCTTTGAGGGCCTCAGTGCCCCGCCAGCCCCCCAAATCAACCCCCCTTGGAAACTTTTGTCGCACCCCCCTCCTCCCCCCCGTAAAAAAAATCCCACAACGACCCCCCACTCACCACAGACGCCATCATTGACGTGGGCAGAGGGGATGTGCTGGGGTCGGTACCCAGCGTTGGTGCAGTGGAAATGGCCATTGGGGCAGGCTGAGGTCCCTGAGGTGGGGGGGGGGGGTCAGGGAGGAGGACCCCCAGGAGTGGGGGGTGCAGGGCAGGGGGGCACAAAATTGGGGGGGGGCACAGGGTGTGGGGTGGGACATGGTGTGGGTCAGAGGCTAAGGGTGGGGGGGAGGAAGGTGGGGCCCAAGGGTGTGTGTGGGGGGGTGAAGTGTGGAGAACGGTAGGGGGTGTGATGCCAAGGGTGTGGGCGGGGTGCAAAGGGGGGGAAGGGGGTGTGGGGGGGGGAGCGAAGGGTGGGGTGGGGGTGAAGGTTGGGGGGGTGCACAGGAATTGAGGGGGTTCAGGGAGGGGTTGCGAAGGGTGGGGGTGGGAGGAAACTGAGGTGGGCACTGGTCATCAGGGTGGTGCAGGGCGGAAGGGCACAAAACTGTGGGGGGGGCACAGGATGTGGGGGGGATCAGCAGGTGAAAGGGGGGCAAGGACGGCACAGGGCATTGGGGGGGGTGCAGGGTGAGGGGGGGTGCGGGGAACACAGAGTGTGGGAGGGGCAAAATTATGGGGGGGGCACAGAGCTTTGGGGATGGAGGGGCACAGGGTGTGGGGGAGCCACCCGGTGGGGTTCCCCCATTGTGGGGCTGGGGTCGCAGCCCCTGCAGACCGGTTCTGGGGGAGGGGGAGGAGCAGGGGGGGCTCACCAGGTTCGTCAGAGCCGTCGCGACAGTCGCAATAGTCGTCATTGACCCACTTGAAGGCGATGGTGGAGGAACCGTCCAGGCAGGTGAAAGGCTGGGATTCCTCATAGAAGTGATGGTCTGGGGAGGGGGGGTTAAGGGGGGTGTCCTCACGTGGGGGGAGGTCTAGGGGGTCCGGGGGGGCAGCAGGGGAGCAGGGGGGGGGTCACTCACTGCTCAGTGAGACGCCGCAGGGCCGCGTCACCTCCACAGCATCCGGGGGGGGGGGGCAGCAGCAGGGGCAGCAGCATGGAAGGGGGGCTGGGGTGGAAAAGGGGAGGGGGGGCTGGAATCTATAACCCCACCCCTCCTCCCCCGCTGGCCCCCCCAGCCCCACAGACCCCCAGCTCCCTATAGATGCTCCTCAGCTTCTCACAGACCGTCCTGGGGATATTTAAAGCCACTCCCCTGCCCACAAAGGTTCCCTACAGGGCTCCTGCTGCTCCCCCTACGAAGCCCCAGTGCCACCCCCATACAGACCCCCACCATGTCCCCATACAGACCCCCCCCGGGCCTTCCCCCTCCTACAGATCCCCTCCCCAATACAGACCCCCTCCACGTTCCCATGCAGACCCCCCCAGAGCTTCCCTCCCCACAGACCCCCCCATAGAAATCCCTTCCCCATATCCCCATACAGACCAGACCAGCCAGATAAGGCCCCCCCACCCATGTCCCTATGCAGACCCCCCCCATACAAAACTCCCCCACGCAGACCCCCCATACAGACCCCTCAGCCCCCTGCAGACCCCCCTTGCTCCCCCCAGTGCCCCATCTCCCCCCTTCAGACCACGTGACCCTACACAGACCCCTCAGACTCACCCAAATCGCCACTGAGACCCCCACAGACCCCCACACCCCCTCCACCCCACACAAACCTTCGGGGGTCTCTCAGTGCCCCTCTAGGAACCCCCATCTCCTACACAGCCCCCAAAGCACCCCCCCTAGAGACACATGGTGCCCCCCATCCCACCTTGAGACCCCCCCAATACCCTCAATCACCACCCAAGGACCCCCCCCACCCCACATAGGACCCCACATCCTCTCCAGACCCGCCTCCACCCCACACAGAGCTTTGAGGGCCTCAGTGCCCACCCAGGCCCCCCAATCCCCTACAGCGCCCCCAAATTAACCCCCCAGGGACACTTTGATCCCAACCCCCTCGTCTCCCCCCCTAAAAAACACCCCACAACGACCCCCCCACTCACCACAGACGCCATCATTGACGTGGGCAGAGGGGATGTTCTGGGGTCGGTACCCAGCGTTGGTGCAGTGGAAATGGCCATTGGGGCAGGCTGAGGTCCCTGAGGTGGGGGGGGGGGGGTCAGGGAGGAGGACCCCCAGGAGTGGGGGGTGCAGGGCAGGGGGGCACAAAATTGGGGGGGGCACAGGGTATGGCGTGGGACATGGTGTGGGGGTAGAGGGGCTAAGGGTGGGGGGGAGTGAAAGGTGGGGCCCAAGGGTGTGGAGGGGGGGTTGGGTGTGGAGAACGGTAGGGGGTGTGATGCCAAGGGTGTTGGGGAGGTGGGGGGGGGGGGCAGACGGGGGGGAAGGGGGCGTGAGGGGGTTGGAGGCCCAAGGGTGTGGGGGGTTGTGGGTAGATAAGGGTGGGAAGGAGGGGCAAAGGGTGAGGGGGGCAAACGAGGGGGGGCAAGGATTTGGGGGGGTTCAGGGAGGGGTTGCGAAGGGTGGGGGTGGGTGGAAAGTGAGGTGGGCACAGGTCATCAGGGTGGTGCAGGGCGGGTGGGCACAAAACTGTGGGGGGGGCACAGGATGTGGGGGGGACAAGGTGGGGGGGGGCAAACGGCACAGGGGGGTCATAAAGTGGGGGGGGCACAGGGAATAGGGGGGTCAGCAGGTGAGGGAGGGCACACGACAATTGGGGGGTGCAGGGAGGGGCGCAAAATTATGGGGGGGGCACAGAGCTTTGGGGATGGGGGGCCACAGGGTGTGGGGGAGCCACCCGGTGGGGTTCCCCCATTGTGGGGCTGGGGTCGCAGCCCCTGCAGACCGCTTCTGGGGGAGGGGGAGGAGCAGGGGGGGCTCACCAGGTTCGTCAGAGCCGTCGCGACAGTCGCAATAGTCGTCATTGACCCACTCAAAGGCGATGGTGGAGGAACCGTCCAGGCAGGTGAAAGGCTGGGATTCCTCAGAAGTGATGGCCTGGGGGGGGGGGATTAAGGGGGGGTGTCCTCACGTGGAGGGGGGCTAGGGGGGGGGAGGGCAGCAGGGGAGCAGGGGGTGTCACTCACTGCTCAGTGAGACGCCGCAGGGCCGCGTCACCTCCACAGCATCCGAGGGGGGGGCAGCAGCAGGGGCAGCAGCATGGAAGGGGGGCTGGGGTGGAAAAGGGGAGGGGGGGCTGGAATCTATAACCCCCCACTTACTGGCCCCCCCAGCCCCACAGACCCCCAGCTCCCTATAGATGCTCCTCGGCTTCTCACAGATCACCCGGGGATATTTAAAGCCTCCCCTCCACCCCAAGGTTCCCTATAGGGCTCCTGCTGCTCCCCCTACAAAGCCCCAGTGCCCCCCCATACAAATCCCTCCCCATACAGAACCCCCAAGCAGACCCCCCCAGACCCCCCCATAACGACCTTCCCCCCCACGCAGACCCCCTCCATATCCCCATGCAGACCCTCCCATACAGACCCCCTCCACGTTCCCATTCAGACCCCGTCCCACAGCTTCCCCCCCATACAGACCCCCTTCATACAAATCCCTTCCCCATATCCCCATACAGACTAGACCAGCCCAATAAAGACCCCCACCATGTCCCCATGCAGACCCCCTCATACAGACCCCTCCCCCATCCCCACACAAACCCCCTCCCCATACAGACCCCATTCATGGCCCTATACAGACCCGCCCCCCCATGTCCCCATGCAGACCCCCCCCATACAAAACCCCCCCACGCAGACCCCCCATACAGACCCCTCAGCCCCCTGCAGACCCCCCCGCTGCCCCCCAGTGCCCCATCTCCCCCCTTCAGACCACGTGACCCTACACAGACCTCTCAGACTCACCCAAATCGCCACTGAGACCCCCACAGACCCCCACACCCCCTCCACCCCACACAAACCTTCGGGGGTCTCTCAGTGCCCCTCTAGGAACCCCCATCTCCTACACAGCCCCCAAAGCACCCCCCCTAGAGACACATGGTGCCCCCCCCCCCACCTTGAGACCCCCCCAATACCCTCAATCACCACCCAAGGACCCCCCCCACCCCACATAGGACCCCACATCCTCTCCAGACCCGCCTCCACCCCACACAGAGCTTTGAGGGCCTCAGTGCCCACCCAGGCCCCCCAATCCCCTACAGCGCCCCCAAATTAACCCCCCAGGGACACTTTGATCCCAACCCCCTCGTCTCCCCCCCGTAAAAAACATCCCACAAAGACCCCCTCACTCACCACAGACGCCATCATTGACGTGGGCAGAGGGGATGTTCTGGGGTCGGTACCCAGCGTTGGTGCAGTGGAAATGGCCATTGGGGCAGGCTGAGGTCCCTGAGGTGGGGGGGGGGGAAGAGGAGGGGTCAGGGAGGAGGACCCCCAGGAGTGGGGGGTGCAGGGCAGGGGGGCACAAAATTGGGGGGGGGGGCCACAGGGTATGGCGTGGGACATGGTGTGGGGGTAGAGGGGCTAAGGGTGGGGGGGAGTGAAAGGTGGGGCCCAAGGGTGTGGAGGGGGGGTTGGGTGTGGAGAACGGTAGGGGGTGTGATGCCAAGGGTGTTGGCGAGGTGGGGGTGGGGGTGGGGGGGCAAACGGGGGGGAAGGGGGTGTGAGTGGGGGGGAGGCCCAAGGGTGTGGGGGGTTGTGGGTAGATAAGGGAGGGAAGGAAGGGCAAAGGGTGAGGGGGGCAAACGAGGGGGGGGCAAGGATTTGGGGGGGTTCAGGGAGGGGTTGCGAAGGGTGGGGGTGGGTGGAAAGTGAGGTGGGCACAGGTCATCAGGGTGGTGCAGGGCGGGTGGGCACAAAACTGTGGGGGGGGCACAGGATGTGGGGGGGACAAGGTGGGGGGGGCAAACGGCACAGGGGGGTCATAGTGTGGGGGGGGGCACAGGGAATAGGGGGGTCAGCAGGTGAGGGAGGGCACACGACAATGGGGGGTGCAGGGAGGAGCGCAAAATTATGGGGGGGGCACAGAGCTTTGGGGATGGAGGGGCACAGGGTGTGGGGGAGCCACCCGGTGGGGTTCCCCCATTGTGGGGCTGGGGTCGCAGCCCCTGCAGACCGGTTCTGGGGGAGGGGGAGGAGCAGGGGGGGCTCACCAGGTTCGTCAGAGCCGTCGCGACAGTCGCAATAGTCGTCATTGACCCACTTGAAGGCGATGGTGGAGGAACCGTCCAGGCAGGTGAAAGGCTGGGATTCCTCAGAAGTGATGGCCTGGGGGGGGGGGATTAAGGGGGGGTGTCCTCACGTGGAGGGAGGTCTAGGGGGCCCGGGAGGGCAGCAGGGGAGCAGGGGGTGTCACTCACTGCTCAGTGAGACGCCGCAGGGCCGCGTCACCTCCACAGCATCCGGGGGGGGGCAGCAGCAGGGGCAGCAGCATGGAAGGGGGGCTGGGGTGGAAAAGGGGAGGGGGGGCTGGAATCTATAACCCCCCCCCACTTACTACCCCCCCAGCCCCACAGACCCCCAGCTCCCTATAGATGCTCCTCGGCTTCTCACAGATCACCCGGGGATATTTAAAGCCCCCCCCTCCACCCCAAGGTTCCCTATAGGGCTCCTGCTGCTCCCCCTACAAAGCCCCAGTGCCCCCCCATACAAATCCCTCCCCATACAGAACCCCCAAGCAGACCCCTCCCCATACAGACCCCCCCAGACCTTCCCCCCCATACAGACCCCTCCCACATCCCCATGCAGACCCTCCCATACAGACCCCCTCGCGAATACAGACCCCGTCCCCAGCTTCCCCCCCATACAGACCCCCTTCATACAAACCCCCTCCCCACGTCCCCATACAAATCCCTTCCCCATGTCCCCATGCAGACCCCCCCCCATACAGACCCCATTCATGGCCCTATACAGACCCGCCTATGTCCGCATGCAGACCCCCCCCCCACGCAGACCCCCCATACAGACCCCTCAGCCCCCTGCAGACCCCCCCGCTGCCCCCCAGTGCCCCATCTCCGCCCTTCAGACCACGTGACCCTACACAGACCCCTCAGACTCACCCAAATCGCCACTGAGACCCCCACAGACCCCCACACCCCCTCCACACCACACAAACCTTCGGGGGTCTCTCAGTGCCCCTCTAGGAACCCCCATCTCCTACACAGACCCCAAAGCACCCCCCCTAGAGACACATGGTGCCCCCCCCACACCTTGAGACCCCCCCAATACCCTCAATCACCACCCAAGGACCCCCGCCAACCCACATAGGACCCCACATCCTCTCCACAACCCCCTCCACCCCACACAGAGCTTTGAGGGCCTCAGTGCCCACCCAGGCCCCCAATCCCCTACAGCGCCCCCAAATTAACCCCCCAGGGACACTTTGATCCCAACCCCCTCCTCCCCCCCCCTGTTATAAACACCCCACAACGACCCCCCCACTCACCACAAACGCCATCATTGACGTGGGCAGAGGGGATGTTCTGGGGTCGGAACCCAGCGTTGGTGCAGTGGAAATGGCCATTGGGGCAGGCTGAGGTCCCTGAGGTGGGGGGGGGGGTCAGGGAGGAGGACCCCCAGGAGTGGGGGGTGCAGGGCAGGGGGGCACAAAATTGGGGGGGGGGGCACAGGGTGTGGGGTGGGAGACGGTGTGGGCAGAGAAGGGCTAAGGGTGGGGGGGGGGGGGAAAGAGTGGGAGGGAGTAAAAGGTGGGGCCCAAGGGTGTGGAGGAGGAGTGGATGTGGAGAAGGGTGGGGGGGGGGGGGGGGTGAACGGTGGGGAGAATGAGGGGAGCACCAAGGATGTGGGGGGGTCCAAGGGTGTGGTGGCAAGGGTGTTGGGGAGGTGAGGGGGGGGGGGCAGACGGGGGGGAAGGGGGCGTGAGGGGGTTGGAGGCCCAAGGGTGTGGGGGGGTGAGGGTAGATAAGGGTGGGAAGGAGGGGCAAAGGGTGAGGGGGGCAAACGAGGGGGGATTGGAAAATGAGGGGGTACAGGTCATCAGGGTGGTGCAGGGCGGGTGGGCACAAAACTGGGGGGGGACACAGGATGTGGGGGGGGACACGGTGGGGGGGCAAATGGCACGTGGGGGTCACAGAGTGGGGGGGGCAGAGGGAATAACGGGATCAGCAGGTGAGGGGGGGCACACGACATTGGGGGTGCAGGGGGGGGCACAAAATTATGGGGGGAACAGAACTTTGGGGATGGGGGGCCACAGGGTGTGGGGGGGCCATCCGGTGGGGTTCCCCCATTGTGGGGATGGGGTCGAAGCCCCTGCAGACCGCTTCTGGGGGAGGGGGGGGAGCAGGGGGGGCTCACCAGGTTCGTCAGAGCCGTCGCGACAGTCGCAATAGTCGTCGTTGACCCACTCAAAGGCGATGGTGGAGGAACCGTCCAGGCAGGTGAAAGGCTGGGATTCCTCAGAAGTGATGGGCTGGGGGGGGGAGCTTAAGGGGGGGTGTCCTCATGACGGGGGGCTCAAGGGGGGGGGGGGGGGAGGGGGGATCACTCACTGCTCAGTGAGACGCTGCAGGGCCGCATCACCTCCACAGCATCTGTGGGGGGACCAGCATCAGGAGCAGCAGCATGGAAGGGGGGCTGGGGCGGAAAAGGGGAGGGGGGGGCTGGAATCTATAACCCCCCCCTTACTGGCCTCCCCCAGCCCCACAGACCCCCAGCTCCCTATAGATGCTCCTCGGCTTCTCACAGATCACCCGGGGATATTTAAAGCCCCCCCCCTCCACCCCAAGGTTCCCTATAGGGCTCCTGCTGCTCCCCCTACAAAGCCCCAGTGCCCCCCCATACAAATCCCTCCCCATACAGACCCCTCCCACGCAGACCTCCTCCATATCCCCATACAGACCCCCTCCACAATACAGACCCCCTCCCCAGCTTCCACCCCATACAGACCCCCTTCATACAAACCCCCTCCCCACGTCCCCATACAAATCCCTTCCCCATATCCCCATGCAGACCAGACCAGCCCCATTAAGAACCCCCCATGTCCCCATGCAGACCCTCCCCATACAGACCCCATTCATGGCCCTATACAGACAGCCATACGTCCCCATGCAGGCCCCCCCCATACAAAACCCCCTCATGCAGACCCCCCATACAGACCCCCTCAACGCCCCTACGGACCCCTCAGCCCCCTGCAGACCCTCCCGCTGCCCCCCAGTGCCCCATCTCCCCCCTACAGACCACGTGACCCAACACAGACCCCTCAGACTCAACCAAAGCGCCACCGAGACCCCTACAGACCTCCCCCCCTTCCCCTATAGCCCCCCCCTCCGCAATACCCCTCCCCCTTCAAGGCCCCTCCAGGTACCCCAGGACTCCCCCCACCCCACATAGGACCCCACATCCTCTCCACACCCCCTTCCAACCCACACAGAGCTTTGAGGGTCTCACTGCCCCTCCAGCCCCCCAAATTAACCCCCCAGGGATACTTTGATCCCACCCCCTTCCTCCCCCCCCCCCCCAAAAAAAAAACCCACAACGACCCCCCAACTCACCACAGACGCCATCATTGACGTGGGCAGAGGGGATGTTCTGGGCTCGGTACCCAGCGTTGGTGCAGTGGAAATGGCCACTGGGGCAGGCTGAGGTCCCTGAGGTGGGGGGGGGGGGGGGAAAAGGAGGGGTAAGGGAGGAGGACCCCCAGGAGTGGGGGGTGCAGGGCAGGGGGGCACAAAATTGTGGGGGGGCACAGGGTGTGGGGGGGAGGCAAAGGGTGGGGGGAGGGGAGGGTTAAGCGTTAGTGGAGTCGGTGAAGGGTGGAGAGGGGGGGGCGCCAAGGGTGTGGAGGGGGGGGGGGGAAGGGGGTGTGTGTGTGGGGGGAAGCGAAGGGTGGGGTGGGGGTGAAGGTGGGGGCTGCACAGGGACTGGGGGGTTGGAAGGTGAGGGGGGCACAGGGGGTGGGTTGGGACACAGTGTGGGGGGAGGGGGGACCAAGGGTGGGAGGTGGAGAAGGGTGGGGGGGGGTTGGAAGGTGAAAGGGGGCACAGAGCATCAGGGGGGAAAAGGTGGGTGGGCACAAAATTGGGGAGGGGAGGCACAGGGTGTGGGAGGGATCAGCAGGAGAAAGGGGGGCAAGGGGGGCACACGGCATTGGGGGGGTGCAGGGTGAGGGAGGGTGCGGGAAACACAGAGTGTGGGAGGGGCAAAAATCAGGGGGGGGGGGCACAGAGCTTTGGGGGAGGGGGGGCACAGGGCGTGGGGGGGTCCCCTCATTTTAGGGATGGGTTCGCAGCCCCTGCAGACCGCTTCGGGGGGGGCTCACCAGGTTCGTCAGAGCCGTCGCGACAGTCGCAATAGTCGTCATTGACCCACTCAAAGGCGATGGTGGAGGAACCGTCCAGGCAGGTGAAAGGCTGGGATTCCTCAGAAGTGATGGTCTGGGGAGGGGGGAGTTAAGGGGGGTGTCCTCATGATGGGGGGCTCAAGGGGGGGGGGGGGGAGGGGTCACTCACTGCTCAGTGAGACGCCGCAGGGCCGCGTCACCTCCACAGCATCTGTGGGGGGACCAGCATCAGGAGCAGCAGCATGGAAGGGGGGCTGGGGTGGAAAAGGGGAGGGGGGGGCAGGAATCTATAACCCCCCCTTACTGGCCACCCCCAGCCCCACAGACCCCCAGCTCCCTATAGATGCTCCTCGGCTTCTCACAGATCGCCCTGGGGATATTTAAAGCCACCCCCCTCCCCCCAAAGGTTCCCTACACGGCTCCTGCTGCTCCCCCTACAAAGCCCCAGTGCCCCCCCATACAAATCCCTCCCCATACAGACCCCTCCCATACAGACCCTCCCCACAGACCCTCCCATACAGACCCCCTCCACAATACAGACCCCCCCCCCCAGAGCTTCCCCCACTACAGACCCCCTTCATACAAACCCCCTCCCCACGTCCCCATACAAATCCCTTCCCCATATCCCCATACAGACCAGACCAGCCCAATAAAGACCCCCACCATGTCCCCATGCAGACCCTCCCCATACAGACCCCATTCATGGCCCTATACAGACAGCCATACGTCTCCCATGCAGGCCCCCCCCCATACAAAACCCCCTCACGCAGACCCCCCATACAGACCCCTCAGCCCCCTGCAGACCCCCCCGATCCCCCCCCGTGCCCCATCTCCCCCCTTCAGACCACGTGACCCTACACAGACCCCTCAGACTCACCCAAATCACCACCGAGACCCCTACAGACCTCCCCCCCTTCCCCTATAGCCCCCCCCTCCGCAATACCCCTCCCCCTTCAAGGCCCCTCCAGGTACCCCAGGACTCCCCCCACCCCACATAGGACCCCACATCCTCTCCACACCCCCTTCCAACCCACACAGAGCTTTGAGGGCCTCAGTGCCCCTCCAGCCCCCCAAATTAACCCCCCAGGGATACTTTGATCCCACCCCCTTCCTCCCCCCCCCCCAAAAAAAAACCCCACAACGACCCCCCCACTCACCACAGACGCCATCATTGATGTGGGCAGAGGGGATGTTCTGGGCTCGGTACCCAGCGTTGGTGCAGTGGAAATGGCCATTGGGGCAGGCTGAGGTCCCTGAGGTGGGGGCAAGGGGGGAAGTCAGGGAGGAGGACCCCCAGGAGTGGGGGGTGCAGGGCAGGGGGGCACAAAATTGTGGGGGGGCACAGGGTGTGGGGGGGAGGCAAAGGGTGGGGGGAGGGGAGGGTTAAGCGTTAGTGGAGTCGGTGAAGGGTGGAGAGGGGGGGGCGCCAAGGGTGTGGAGGGGGGGGGGGGAAGGGGGTGTGTGTGTGGGGGGAAGCGAAGGGTGGGGTGGGGGTGAAGGTGGGGGCTGCACAGGGACTGGGGGGTTGGAAGGTGAGGGGGGCACAGGGGGTGGGTTGGGACACAGTGTGGGGGGAGGGGGGACCAAGGGTGGGAGGTGGAGAAGGGTGGGGGGGGGTTGGAAGGTGAAAGGGGGCACAGAGCATCAGGGGGGAAAAGGTGGGTGGGCACAAAATTGGGGAGGGGAGGCACAGGGTGTGGGAGGGATCAGCAGGAGAAAGGGGGGCAAGGGGGGCACACGGCATTGGGGGGGTGCAGGGTGAGGGGGGGGTGCGGGAAACACAGAGTGTGGGAGGGGCAAAAATCAGGGGGGGGGGCACAGAGCTTTGGGGATGGAGGGGCACAGGGCGTGGGGGGGTCCCCTCATTTTAGGGATGGGTTCGCAGCCCCTGCAGACCGCTTCGGGGGGGGCTCACCAGGTTCGTCAGAGCCGTCGCGACAGTCGCAATAGTCGTCATTGACCCACTTGAAGGCGATGGTGGAGGAACCGTCCAGGCAGGTGAAAGGCTGGGATTCCTCAGAAGTGATGGTCTGGGGAGGGGGGAGTTAAGGGGGGTGTCCTCATGAGGGGGGGTTCAGGGAGGGGTCACTCACTGCTCAGTGAGACGCCGCAGGGCCGCGTCACCTCCACAGCATCCGGGGGGGGCAGCAGCATGGAAGGGGGGCTGGGGTGGAAAAGGGGAGGGGGGGCAGGAATCTATAACCCCCCCTTACTGGCCACCCCCAGCCCCACAGCCCCAGTACCCCCCCCTACAAACCCCCCCGATATCCCCACACAGTCCCCCCCCAATACAGACCCTCCCACACAGACCCTCCCATACAGACCCCCACCATGTCCCCATACAGACCTCCCCCCCCCAGAGCTTCCCCCACTACAGACCCCCTCCCCAATACAGACCCCCTCCACGTTCCCATGCACACCTCCCCCCAGAGCTTCCCCCCCATACAGACCCCCCTATACAAATCCCTTCCTCATATCCCCATACAGACCAGACCAGCCCAATAAAGACCCCCACCATGTCCCCATGCAGACGCCCTCATACAAACCCCACCCACATCCCCACACAAACCCCCTCCCCATACAGACCCGATTCATGGCCCTATACAGACCCCCCCATGTCTCCCTGCAGACCCCCCCCATACAAAACCCCCCCACGCAGTCCCCCATACAGACCCCTCAGCCCCCTGCAGACCCCCCCGATCCCCCCCGTGCCCCATCTCCCCCCTTCAGACCACGTGACCCTACACAGACCCCTCAGACTCACCCAAATCACCACCAACACCCCCACAGACCCCCACACCCCCTCCACCCCACACAAACCTTCGGGGGTCTCTCAGTGCCCCTCTAGGAACCCCCATCTCCTACATAGCCCCCAAAGCACCCCCCCTAGAGACACATGGTGCCCCCCACCCCACCTTGAGACCCCCCCAATACCCTCAACCACCACCCCTTAAGGACCCCCCCACACCACATAGGACCCCAAATGCTCTCCACACCCCCCTCCTCCCCACACAGAGCTTTGAGGGCCTCAGTGCCCCTCCAGCCCCCCAAATTAACCCCCCAGGGATACTTTGATCCCACCCCCTTCCTCCCCCCCCCCCAAAAAAAAACCCCACAACGACCCCCCCACTCACCACAGACGCCATCATTGATGTGGGCAGAGGGGATGATCTGGGCTCGGTACCCAGCATTGGTGCAGTGGAAATGGCCATTGGGGCAGGCTGAGGTCCCTGAGGTGGGGGCAAGGGGGGAAGTCAGGGAGGAGGACCCCCATGAGTGGGGGGTGCAGGGCAGGGGGGCACAAAATTGTGGGGGGGCACAGGGTGTGGGGGGGAGGCAAAGGGTGGGGGGAGGGGAGGGCGAAGGGTGAGTGGAGGGGGTGAAGGGTGGAGAGGGGGGGCGCCAAGGGTGTGGACAGGGGGGGGAGGGGTGTGCCGGGGGGGGGGGGGGGGGGAGCGAAGGATGGGGTGGGGGTGAAGGTGGGGGCTGCACAGGGACTGGGGGGGTTGGAAGGTGAGGGGGGCACAGGGGGTGGGTTGGGACACAGTGTGGGGGCAGGGGGGGCCAAGGGTGTGGGGGTGGAGAAGGGTGGGGGGGGGTTGGAAGGTGAGGGGGGGCACAGAGCATCAGGGGGGTGCAAGGCGGGTGGGCACAAAATTGGGGAGGGGAGGCACAGGGTGTGGGAGGGATCAGCAGGAGAAAGGGGGGCAAAGGGGGCACACGGCATTGGGGGGTGCAGGGAGAGGGGAACACAGAGTGTGGGAGGGGAACAAATCGGGGGGGGGGGGCACAGAGCTTTGGGGATGGAGGGGCACAGGGTGTGGGGGGGGTCCCTCATTTTGGGGATGGGGTCGCAGCCCCTGCAGACCGCTTCGGGGGGGGCTCACCAGGTTCGTCAGAGCCGTCGCGACAGTCGCAATAGTCGTCATTGACCCACTTGAAGGCGATGGTGGAGGAACCGTCCAGGCAGGTGAAAGGCTGGGATTCCTCATAGAAGTGATGGTCTGAGGAGGGGGGGATTAAGGGGGGTTGTCCTCACAGGGGGGGTGGTCTAAGAGGTCCGGGGGGGGCAGCAGGGGAGCAGGGGGGGGTCACTCACTGCTCAGTGAGACGCCGCAGGGCCGCGTCACCTCCACAGCATCCGGGGGGGGGCAGCAGCAGGGGCAGCAGCATGGAAGGGGGGCTGGGGTGGAAAAGGGGAGGGGGGGCTGGAATCTATAACCCCCCCCTTACTGGCCACCCCCAGCCCCACAGACTCCCAGCTCCCTATAGATGCTCCTCAGCTTCTCACAGATCGCCCTGGGGATATTTAAAGCCACCCCCCCTCCCCCCCAAGGTTCCCTATAGGGCTCCTGCTGCTCCCGCTACAAAGCCCCAGTATCACCCCAAACAGACCCTCCCCATACAGACCCCCCCCACATCCCCATGCAGACCCTCCCATACAGACTCCCACCATGTCCCCATACAGACCCCCCCAGGCCTTACCCCCCTACAGACCCCCTCCCCAATACAGACCCCCTCCACGTTCCCATGCAGACCCCCGCAGAGCTTCCCCCCCATACAGACCCCCCCTATACAAATCCCCTCCTCACGTCCCCATACAAATCCCTTCCCCATATCCCCATACAGACTAGACCAGCCCCATAAAGACCCATCTCCATGTCCCCATGCAGACACCCCCCATACTGACCCCATTCATGGCCACATACAGACCCCCCCCATGTCCCCATGCAGACCCCCCCCATACAAAACCCCCCCACGCAGACCTCTCATACAGACCCCTCAGCCCCCTGCAGAACCCCCCCGATCCCCCCCAGTACCCCATCTCCCCCCTTCAGACCACGTGACCCTACACAGACCTCTCAGACTCACCCAAATCGCCACTGAGACCCCCACAGACCCCCACAACCCCTCCACCCCACACAGAGCTTTGGGGGTCACTCAGTGCCCCTCTAGGAACCCCCATCTCCTACACAGCCCCCAAAGCAACCCCCCTAGAGACACATGGTGCCCCCCCCCACCTTGAGACCCCCCCAATACCCTCAACCACCTCCCCCCAAGGACCCCCCCCACCCCACATAGGACCCCACATCCTCTCCAGACCCGCCTCCACCCCACACAGAGCTTTGAGGGCCTCAGTGCCCCCCCAGGTCCCCCAATCCCATACAGCGCCCCCAAATTAACCCCCCAGGGACACTTTGATCCCAACACCCTCCTCCTCCCCCCCCTAAAAAACATCCCACAACGACCCCCCCACTCACCACAGATGCCATCATTGACGTGGGCAGAGGGGATGTTCTGGGGTTGGTACCCAGCGTTGGTGCAGTGGAAATGGCCATTGGGGCAGGCTGAGGGCCCTGAGGTGGGGGGGGAAGAGCGGGGGGTCAGGGAGGAGGACCCCAGGAGTGGGGGGTGCAGGGCAGGGGGGCACAAAATTGTGGGGGGGCACAGGGTGTGGGGTGGGAGACGGTGTGGGCGGAGAAGGGCTAAGGGTGTGGGGGGGTGAAAGAGGGGGAGGGAGTAAAAGGTGGGGCCCAAGGGTGTGGAGGAGGAGTGGATGTGGAGAAGGGTGGGGGGGGTGGGGGTGAACGGTGGGGAGAATGAGAGGGAGCACCAAGGATGTGGGGGGGTCCAAGGGTGTGGTGCCAAGGGTGCTGGGGAGGTGGGGGGGGGGGCAGACGGGGGGGAAGGGGGCGTGAGGGGGTTGGAGGCCCAAGGGTGTGGGGGGGGTGTGGGTAGATAAGGGTGGGAAGGAGGGGCAAAGGGTGAGGGGGGCAAACGAGGGGGGGCAAGGGTTTGGGGGGGGTGGGGGCAAACGGGGGGGGGGGGTTGGAAAATGAGGGGGGCACAGGTCATCAGGGTGGTGCAGGGCGGGTGGGCACAAAACTGGGGGGGGGGCACAGGATGTGGGGGGGGACACGGTGGGGTCATAAAGTGGGGGGGGGCACAGGGAATAGGGGGGTCAGCAGGTGAGGAGGGCACACGACATTGCGGGGTTGCAGGGGGGGCGCAAAATCATGGGGGGGGAACAGAGAGCTTTGGGGATGGGGGGCCACAGGGTGTGGGGGGGCCACCCGGTGGGGTTCCCCCATTGTGGGGATGGGGTCGAAGCCCCTGCAGACCGCTTCTGGGGGAGGGGGGGGAGCAGGGGGGGCTCACCAGGTTCGTCAGAGCCGTCGCGACAGTCGCAATAGTCGTCGTTGACCCACTCAAAGGCGATGGTGGAGGAACCGTCCAGGCAGGTGAAAGGCTGGGATTCCTCAGAAGTGATGGTCTGGGGGGGGGGGAGGTTAAGGGGGGGTGTCCTCATGTGGGGGGGGCTCAAGGGGGGGGGTCACTCACTGCTCAGTGAGACGCCGCAGGGCCGCGTCACCTCCACAGCATCCGGGGGGGGGGACCAGCATCAGGGGCAGCAGCATGGAAGGGGGGCTGGGGTGGAAAAGGGGAGGGGGGGCTGGAATCTATAACCCCCCCCTTACCGGCCCCCCCCAGCCCCACAGACCCCCAGCTCCCTATAGATGCTCCTCGGCTTCTCACAGATCGCCCCGGGGATATTTAAAGCCCCCTCTCCCACCCCCCAAGGTTCTCTATAGGGCTCCTGCTGCTCCCCCTACAAAGCCCCAGTGCCCCCCATACAAATCCCTCCCCATACAGACCCCCCCCCAAGCAGACCCCCTCCGTATCCCCATGCAGACCCCCCCATACAGAAACCCCTCCCCAATACAGACCCCCTCCCCAGCTTCCCCCCCATACAGACCCCCTTCATACAAACCCCCTCCCCACGTCCCCATACAAATCCCTTCCCCATATCCCCATACAGACCAGACCAGCCCCATAAAGACCCCCCATTTCCCCATGCAGACCCCCCCCATACAGACCCCATTCATGGCCCTATACAGACCCCCCTACGTCCCCATGGAGACCCCCCCCCACGCAAAACCCCCCCACGCAGACCACCCATACAGACCCCTCAGCCCCCTACAGACCCCCCCGCTCCCCCCCAGTGCCCCATCTCCCCCCTTCACACCACGTGACCCTACACAGACCCCTCAGACTCACCCAAATCGCCACCGAGACCCCCACAGACCCCCCCCTTCCCCTATAGCCCCCCCCCAAGACCCCTCCCCCTTCAAGGCTCCTCCAGGTACCCTACAAACCTTCCCCGATGGAGCCACCCCACAGACCGCTTCCTCCCCAAACAGGCCCATATTGGCCCCCTGCTTCACCCTACAGACCCTGAAACTCCCCAAGACCCCCCCAGCCCCCACCCCAAGACCCCCCAGCCTCACACAGCGCCCTCAAATCCCCACAGACGCCCCCAAACCCCCTCAAACACCCCCCCAAAAGCCCTACAGACCCTCACCCTCAGACCCCTATAGAGCCCCCAAACCCCTTCTAGGCCTCCAGTTCCCCCCGGACGCCCGCCGTACCACACAGACGGCCACTCGTGCTGGGTGCACAGCCCACACGCCGGAAGCGGAAGCCAAGGAACGGAAGTTCCGGCCGTGCGCCGTTCTCCCGGAAGTACCGTCCCGGAGACGCGGCCGCCATGTTGGATGTGACAACACCGCCAGTTTGCGCGCGGGGAGCGGCGGCCATATTGAGTGTGGCGGCGGCGGTCAGCCAATGGGAGCGAAGCGTTTGGTTGCCGTAGCGACAGGAAGAACGCGTGGAAGCAGAGCGGCACGTGTGCGTGCTGGGGGGGGGGGGGGGGGGGGGCGAATTTGGGGTTCGAGGGGGGGGCACTGAGGTTCCGGGGGGGAGGTCTTTGGATGGGGGCGGGGGGGCTGCAGATCACATTGGGGGGAGGATTGGAGGACCCTGGGGGGGGGGGGGGGAGGCAAGGAGGATTGAACTGGGGAGGGAGGAATTTGGGATGGGGGGGAATTGGGGGTCGAGCGGGGGGCTGAAGACCCCCCTATGGGGAAGGTGGGGGGCAGCATTTTGGGGATGGGGGAGTTGTCTATAAGGGGGGGGGTCTGTCCACCCTATTGACCCCCCATGCAGGTTTAACGCCCCTCCCCCCCCGCCATGGGCACCCCCCACATCCCAACCCTTCTGCAGGGACAGAAGCACGGCACAGGTAATGGAGTGCAGGGGGGACACCTTAAATTGGGGGGGGTACAACTGATGTCCTTGACCCCCCTCCTGTGCCCCCCCCCCCATTTTAGAGACCCCTGAGGAATGGAGGTGCTGGCTGAAGGCTGAGATGCAGTGGCTGCAGCACGACACAGCGCGGGCCATGGATGTGAGGACCCCCCCCTGCCCCCCCTCCCCAGAAGTGGTCTGCAGGGGCTTCGACCCCATCCCCAAAATGGGGGAACCCCCCCACACACACCCTGTTCCCCCCCCTCGAAAGCTCTGTGCCCCCCCCCGAATTTTGCCCCTTCCGCACTCTGTGCTTCCCCCAACCCTTAGAATTTTGCGCCCCCCCCCCTCACCTGCTCACCCCCTCATTCGCTGTGGCCCCCCCCACTCTGTGACCCTCCCCACACCCTCTGCCCCCCCCCCCCCGGGCCTTTTGCCCCCCCCCTCCCCCACTGTGTCTCACCCCACACCCTGTGCCCCCCCCCAATTTTGTGCCCCCCCACCCTGCAGCTCCCCAAAGCCCTGTGCCCCCCCTCACTTTCTGACCCCCCCCGTGCCTCCCCAACCCTGTGCCCCCCGCATTAATTTTGCCCCTCCCACACTCTGTGCCCCCTCCGCAATTTTGTGCCCCCCCTGCAGCCCCCATGCGTTGTGCCCCCATATCCCCCCACAATTTCGTGCCCCCCCACCCCGCACCCCCCAATTCCTTTTTTCCCCTCTCCACTTCTGACCCCCCCACCCTGTGTCCCCCCTCTTGGGCTCCCCCTCCCTCATCCTGTGATCCCCCCCCCCATTAATTTTGCCCCCCCCACCCTGTGCCCCCTGTCAACGGTTTAAGGGCTGCTTCGGCCCGGTTCCGTGACGAGTGGGGCGGAGGGATCCTCAGGAAAAAAAAGGAAACAGGGGACCCCAAAATAATTAAAACAGCGGCACCGATCTGAGGAGAAACAAACGAATTCACTAAGTATATTAGCGGGATGCAAGAGAACACACTATAATACAATATAATCAGAATGGAAGCTAATAAATCAAATATAATGAGAATGTCCGAAAGGTGGACAGGCCTCAGCACAAGGCTGAGGTGAGATGCGCAGTGCAGCTGAGCAGCGGGGAGACGGGAGCAGCGCCCAGGACGAAGGGCAGGCGAGAAAGAGCATCAGGAGACCTTGCCAGGAGTTCAACCTCCTCGCCCTGAGCGCAAGGTCCCCTGGGGAATGCAGTTCTTCTTCTCTTCTGGGCAGGTACCCAGGACTTGAGCACTGACAGTGAAAGTCCCAGTGCCCCACACGATGGTATGATGTGGAATACCGAAAGGCAAAACTCACAAAGCCACGACGCTGTCCTGACAGCTGCTTCTGCTCTCACAACTGCTTGGAACGGTCCTTCGCAGTCGGGTTGCAGCTTTGCCTCCTTGGTCTGGATGAGCACCCAGCCTCCAGGCTGGGATGGATGAATGGGAAATTGCAGAGGCGATGATTGTGCCAGCAGTCCTCGGGTCCTGAGAGAGGATAGTGAGGAAGACAGTCCGAGTCTGCGGTTCTTAAGGAACACATCTTGAGTTTCAAACTGCGGTACCTCATTTTTCTTTCCCAGATATGGGAACCCGAATAACATTTCCTATGGAGAAACCCCCACAGCCTGTCTTGGTGCTGTACGGATTCGGAGAAGTGCCAGAGGCAAGCATTTGGTCCAACGGAGCCGAGTCTCTACGGCCAACTTGTGAGGAGCTTCTGTATTCTCTGACTCGTTCTTTCTGCTTTTCCTGATGACGGCAGGTGCCGGGGGTATGAAATTCCCATTTAATCCCTGAAGCGTGCATTAGTTTCTGTAATGTGTGTGAAGTGAAATGACTGCCTTGGTCTGAATCCACATATCCTACCCCTCCATACCTAGGGATCATGTGTTCCAAAATCACCCTGGCCACCACACTTGCAGTGGCAGATACTGACGGAAATGCTTCTGCCCGCCACTTCAATGCTCTGCTGACACGAACGAGTCTTGATTTTCCCTGCATTCGGGAGTTATGTAAAATCTGCTTGAGTACTTTGGAATGGTCGAATCCCCGGCTCTCTTTCCCCTTCAGGCCGGTGTCTGATAGCCTTATTATTCACTTTCTGGCACGCTACACATCCCCTACAGACCTGTTTAGCCAGAGTATATACCCCTATATATCCCTGTGCTGACGTATTTCTGCAGCACAGCATCACACAGGGCTTGTACTCCCCAATGACTGCCTTGATGCAGGGTGATTAAAATTGCGCTTGTCACTGCCTTGCTTAATATTCTCTCCCATCTGAAATGATCCACCTTCCCTCGGACTCCGTGGCCCCTAAGTTCCTAAGGGTTTCCTTTTCTTTACTGGGAATTTGTTTTGGGGGAGGAGGTGGTACCTCGGGCACAAGATGGTTCATAGTAATTGTTGATTGTAGAGCAGCCTCACGGGCTGTTTTATCTGCTGCTCGGTTGCCTTGGGCAATGATGGAATTCCCCTCTGGTGACCTCTGACATGCACTATTGCAATTTCAGTGGTAGCAGTAAATCTTCTAGGACTTCACAGAATTATCACAGAATCGTAGGGGTTGGAAGGGAGCTGCAGAGCTCATCGAGTCCAACCCCCTGCCCAAGCAGTTCCTACAGCAGGTCGCACAGGTCGGCATCCAGGCAGGTCTTGAACATCTCCAGAGCAGGAGACTCCCCCACCTCCCTGGGCAGCCTGTTCCAGCGCTCCGTCACCTCACTGTACAGCCGTTCCTTCGCACATTGGTGCAGAACTTCCTATGCTGCAGTTTCCATCCATTCCCCTTGTCCTGTCTCCACTCACCACTGAACAGAGTCCGGCCTCGCCATTCTGCCCCCCACACCTCAGATACTGATAGACCTGGATCAGGTCCCCTCTCAGCCTTCTTTTCTCCAGGCTGAACAGACCCAGTTCACTCAGCCTTTCCTCATAGCAGAGATGCTCCAGGCCCCTCGCCATCTTGGTGGCCCTCCGCTGGACTCTTTCCAAGAGATCCCTGTCTGTTCTGTGCTGGGGAGCCCAGAACTGGACGCAGAGCTCCAGATGAGGCCTCAGCAGGGCAGAGCAGAGGGGGAGGATCGCCTCCCTCGACCTGCTGGCCACGCTCTGTGCAATGCACCCCAGGATGCCACTGGCCCTCTTGGCCACAAGGGCACACTGCTGGCTCACGGCCGACCTGTCGTCCACCAGGACACCCAGGTCCCTCTCCGCAGAGCTCCCCTCCAGCAGCTCATCCCCATCCTGTACCGCTGCATGCAATTATTCCTCCCCAGATGCAAGACTCTACACTTGCTTTTGTTAAACCTCATGCATTTTTTTTACTGCCCAGCTCTCCAGCCTGTCCAGGTCTCGCTGAATGGCAGCACATGGACTTCGAGGTGGAAGGTATTTGGGGGGGCAGGCTGTTGTGTGAAGGGGGAGGTGGGTCGTGAAAAGGGGGCTGTTGTGCAAAGGGGATGTGAAAGGGGGGGTTGTTGTGCAAAGAGGGGAGGGGGTCGTGAAAAGGGGGCTGTTGTGCAAGGGGAGGCAGTTGTGCAAGAGGGGTCTTAAAGGGGGGGTGATTGTGCAAAGGGGGGAGAGTGTGGAGTTGGTTGTGAAAAGGGTGGGCAGTTATGCAAAGGAGGGGAGGTGGTTGTGAAAGTGGGGGTTGTGGAAAGGGTGGGTTGTGGAAAGGGGATCATCGTGCAAAGGGGAGCAGTTGTGCAAAGAAAAGGGGGGCGGTTGCAAAGAGGGACCCTGATTGTGCAAAGGGGGGAGCTGGTTGTGAAAAGGGGGCTGTTGTGCAAAGGTGGGGGGGGAGTCGCTGTGAAAGGGGGTGGTTGTGCAAAGGGGAGGTAGGTGATTGTGAAAGGGGCGCAGTTGTGCAAGGGGGGGCCTGTAAAGAGGGGGTTCTCGTGCAAAGTGGGGCAGGTGGTCGTGAAAAGGGGAGATGCTTGTGCAAACTGGGGAGAGTGGGGAGTTGGTTGTGAAAGAGGGGCAGTTGTGCAAAGGGGGCAGTTGTGCAAGGGGAGTGCTGGTGCAAGGGAGAGGTGTGGAAGGGGGCATGCGTGTGCAAGGGGGGATGTGAGTGTGTGAGGGGGGGTTGTGCAAAGGGGGGTGTGCAAAAGGGTTGGTTGTGCGTGAAGAGTGTGCAAGGGGGACTTGTGCAAGGGGAGGAAGCACGGGGGCACTTGTGCAAGGGAAAGCGTGCAAGAGGAGAGCGTTCCTGTGAGGGTGAAGTGTGCAATGGGAAGCGTGGAGAGGGGCTGCTTGTGCAAAGGAAAAGAAATGTGCCGGGGGGGGATTGTGCAAGGGGGGGTGCAGTCGTGCAAGGGGATGCTTGTGTGAGGGAGGAGTGTGCAAGGGGGGCACTTATGCAAGGGGGAGCCACGCATGGAGGGGGAGAGTGCAAAGGGGAGCGCTGGTGCAAGGGGATTTATTGTGCAAGGGGAAGAGCTGGTGTGAAAATGCTTGTGCAAGGGCTGGGGTGGTGAGAGGCCCTGTGCTTGTGCAACTGCTGTGCAAAAGGGGGGGCGGGGGCATCGTGTCCTGTGCACCCCCTCGTGCAAAGCCCACGTGCACAACCCTCGTGCAACCCCCTTGTGAACAATCCTTGTACAACCACTCGTGCAAAACCCATGTGCGCAACGCTTGTGCACAACCCTCGTGCAAAACCCGTCGTGCAAACCCCACGCTCACACCCTCGTGCAACCCCCCGTGCCCAACCCTCACCCACAACCCTTGTGCAAACCCCATGAGCAAAACCCTCGTGCAAAACCCCACGCTAACACTCTCGTGCAAATCCCCCCACACTCCCCCATTTGCACAGTCCTCATGCAAACCCCACGCTCACACCCTTGTGCAACCGCTTGTGCACCCCCCCGTGCACAACCCTTGTGCAACCCCAGTCCCGCACCCCCTTTTGCACAACCCTCGTACAACACCTCGTGCAAACCCCATGTGCACAACCCTCGTGCAATGCACAACCCTTGTGCAACCCCCCCGTGCCCAACCCCCTGTGCCCAATACTTGAGCAAACCCGAGGCTCACACCCTTGTGCAAACCCCCTCCAACACCCCCCATTTGAACAGCCCTTCTGCAACCCCCCACGTGCACAACCCTCGTGGAAACCCGAAGCTCACACCCCCGTGCAAATCTTATGTGTGCAGCCCTTGTGCACAACCCTTGTGCAAAACCCACGCCCACACCCTCATGCAAGCCCTCGTGCAACTCTTATGTGTGCAACCCCATTTTGGCTGGCCAGCCAGATGTTGGCCTGGCAGGGCACCTGGCCAGCCGGCAGCCCAACTTTGAACCCTGCAGGGTGCCCTGCCCGGCCAGCAGGCTTTAACCCAGCATTCCCTCCCCTCCCCCCACTCTCTTTCCCCCCCCTACGGCCCCTCGAGCCCCACTCAGCCTTCAGGCCCCGTGCTCACCTGCCCCCCCACCCCCTCGTTCCAGGGTATTTTACTGCCTTCTCCCCACCCTGTCATGGTTCTATGTTTTTGTTTTTGTTTTTTGTTTTTGGATTTCAGTATTCCACATCAAAACATCATGTAGTGTACGGGGCACTAAAGTGTCACTGCCCCAGTCCCAGGTTCCCATCCCTGTACGTTACAGCAGTCACGGGATCTGGCCCTTCCGGGTGGGGGGGCGCTCTCTTGCTGCCTGGCAGTGGGTGCTGGAGGTGCTTTCCTGGCCGTTCCAAGCTTTCCAGGTTTGACTCGGTCCCAAGAACTCTCTCTCTCTCATCTTGTCTGATTTATTAATCTCAATTTCAATTAAATTGTATAGATGGTGTTATTTTGTATTCCAATATTATAGTAAAATAAGTTTTCCTCCATAGATTGTTGCTGCTGTCCTTTTCCTCCCTTCCTTCCTTCCCATTTTTTGTGGGACTGGGGTGGGGGGGGGAGGGCAGAGGCCTGCCGCCCCTGTCACGGACATAGATTGATCTGGTCAACTCCGTGACAGCAGTACAGAGGAAAAGGGAAAAAAAAAAGAGTCATTAAACAGCAACACAACAAGAAAACATCCCCTCGGTTGGCTAGAGATTGCTTTGAAGCACAACCAAGCAAACACCTCCTCATCGGAAAGTTTCCAAACGTCTCTGCTCCAGACAGAGGCACAGAAACCCGTTGGCCCAGGACTGCCATCACTGACTGGGCTCCTCTCTCACTCTGCTCCTCACCCAACACCCAGGACTGCTTTTTACCATGCCCTTGCTCAAGAGCACACAAGCTACGCAAGCACACCGCTCGCCCTAGGAAAAACATGGCTCCTAGGAGCCTGCACTGCAAACCGATCAACAGACGGTTAAGCCTCACAGGAATCACAAAAACTTACAGCACAACCCAGGCCCCCGTTTAGCAGGAATGCTTTGCTGAATTTGGGCTCACAGTATGATGCCAACTCGTCACCTTCCTGCCTTCCAACTGCCTGCACTGTGCTCTGAAGCCACGATCCAATGCCTTAATGCCCTCACGTAACAGCAGCTGCTTCATCAGCACAGAGGAAGGAACATCTCAGGAACGGACATCACACACCAGCCAGGCTGCTAAGGATCGGTAACTCTTCTGGGACAGCTTCATCCAAACCTTTCTGCATTGGCCTTGGTAGCACCCGGAACTCGTCCCATTCCTGCTTTGAGGGCTCAGAGCCTGAACTCTACTAAGAGGCCACCTGTCATCATGAAAGCAGGCACACCTGATACAACCACACCACTGAGGCTCCTCTGCTCAACTTCACTGCTTCCCGATGCTCGCTTAGAAAATAAAATCCACCCAGAGCATCAAACGCCAACACGTTTCAGTGGCACAGCCCAGCACAGAGCTGCGATCCCAAAGCCATTATAAGGTTGGATTGAACAGTGCTGTGTGGGACATTCAACTGCTTCAAGCTCCAACAAGCTGCAAGTGATTGATTCATCAACACATCTCAGCAACCTCAAAACCTGATGTCTTGGAAAAAATGAACAGAACAGACCACCGCAAAGAGCAGACAATCAATCTACAGAACTTAATCCAGCAGGCAGTCCTGTGGCCAAATTCTGTGCTGACAGCAGCAGAGCCTTTTTATGACCACTGGGAACATTCCCAGTTACACAGCTACCACAACTTGGGCACTAAAGACACAGACCCACCGGGGAGAACAGCAAGTGAAGAAGCAACTTACTCTCCTCCCTTAGCCAACTCCACTCTCACATCTGGAAGTGAAACTGCAAGTTTAAATGCCAAGAAAAAAGGAGGGGATAAGAAAATCATCTGGTATTTTCCAGGTAAACCACCAAGATCATAGAATCCTAACTTGCAAGGGATCCACAAGGATCACCAAGTCCAACCTGATGCTCCAGGAAGGACAACCCAAACGCAGACGGTCTTCCAGCTGCAGCAGCTCAGGACCAGGCCCACAGCCCTGGGGAGCCTGGCCACAACCACTGGTACCAGATGCAGCAAGCAAAGAGCAGGCAGGTAGGCACAGCAAGCAGCAAAGACCAACCTGAGAGGGGGCCTGCTGACAGAAATCAACCCGGGGCCTGCCTACACAAAGCACACACCTTGCACTCCAATAAAGCTCCACCATTTGGACAGCCAAAGCACAAACTGCCATTTCACTTCTCATGGCTCTTCCCTGAACTCCCAAACAAGCAGTCACTTCACGTCCCCTGTCGCACTGACACTGCTCATAATCAATCATCATGACCAGAGCTTTCATGACATAAGCAGCTCACTTCTGCTTGGTGGCACTCACACTCCATTCCCACTGCGTCCCTTCATGGGAGCAAAATCACAGCCGGCTTGCTGACAGCCTCCTGCGTGATTCTCCTAAAAGCACCCAGCACTTCTTCGGAAGAGGGAAAGAAAGGAAGGTTCATGGAAACACGCACACAAGCCTTGCAAGAGATGCAGTGCTCCACATCACACACAGGACCACCACAGCGCCGAAACACAGCTTATCACTAAAGGAAACATTTCAGAGCATATTCACAACTTCTGCATAAGCTGTCACGATGCAGCATGTTTCGTTTTCGGATCATTCAGTAGCAGAAGGCAGATGCTCTCACACATCAATCAGCAAGCCCTTCCCTGAGCCAGCCCTCTGCTTTTCACAAGGACACACATGGTTACTGCCGGCTCTGACAGCTTACCAGGAGCTTCAGTTCGTCAACGTGGACCTCATTGCTTCCATCAGCAGCTACTCCTGAACTGACCTTCATTCACACAGCGACACCACCAACTTCCAGCACGAGCTGACCTGCAAAACAGAGAAAACAGAGTGGGACAACAGCCAAAACAGACAAAATAAGTTTTAACATTCACAAACAAAAAGAGCAAAGACAATACAGATGGGCAGCAGCAGCAACACTGCAGTACGTAAAGAAACAGAAACCAGGCCAGGAGGCGATGCCCCCCCCCTTCGGCCCAGAATGGACCAGAGCTGACAACACCCCCCTTTGCCCCTTTGGCCCGGAGCCGACAACCCCCCAGCCCCCCCCCCCCCTTCAGCCCAGAGCCAACACTCCCCCAGCCCCCCCCTACGGCCCAGGGCCAAAAGGTCCCCCCCACCCTTCGGCCCCCCCCCCAACCTTCCCCCTCCACCTCGCCCCCCCCCCCCCAACCCCTTTCTTCAGTGCAGAGCCGACGGCTCCCCCCTCTCGCCCCCCGCCCCCCTCCCCCCTTCGGCCCAGAGCCGACAATTTCACCCCCCCTCCCCCCCCACACTTTGGCCCAGAGCCGACAGCCCCTCCCCCCTTGCCCATGTGTGACAGAAGGCACAACACCAAAAAGCAAATTGCAAAGAAAGCCAGCACACACGAAGCAGCAGAAGCACCAGAGCAACAGCAATACATTACAGAGGCACACAAAGCACTGCTCACCATCTCCAAGGACTTACACCCACACAACAAACTCCACAGCACAGAACCTTCCAGAAACAAACCCTTCCCCCTGGCCACCCAGCCCCTAAAGGAGCTCCAGGAGGGGCAGCCAGGCTCCGCCCCTTCCAGCCACGGAGCTCCATTGCCTTCAGCTGCGCTCCCAGGGCTCACCGGCTCCTTTCCTCAGCTGCTCCGTCAGGGGTTCAGGCTGCCGTTCAACACTTCTGAGACAGCACAGCAAAGGAAAAAATCCCAAAGCAAAGCCATCGAGGACACAAAAACAGCAAAGACAACTAGCAGGATTCTAGGAAATGACAGAAAACCCTGGCAGCAAGGCAGAAGGCAGGGTTATGTCTGCGTGTCTGTCTGCAGGAAACAGCTGCAGCTGTTCAGTGCTGCTCCATGCTCCCATCGCAGACAGCTGCACACAACAGGGCTCCAGCAGCACTCACAGCTCCTCTCAGCTTCACCATTAAAGCCATCTGATCAACTTCCAATTCCGGATTGCCAGTGCTTGAAAGAGAGAAGCACTGAAGCTGGCAAACGCACCATGGCTCCAGATAACAAGCACCAAGTCCAATGGCACTTCAGGCAATCAGCATCCTTACATTACCCCACCTCTTCCCGTTGACCCAGAGAGGCTTCTAGCTCCTTTACAGCTTCTTCTCATTCTTGGGGTTGGAAAAACCAAGGGAAAAATGTTGAAATGGCTCCAAAACCCGTTCAATTTTCACTTCATCCCGATTTTGCCCTGCAGGTGGGGTTTTGTTTTCATTTCTGGTGTTGCACAACAGGTGACTGAAGGCACTGATACAGCTTTGAAGTTGAATCATTCCATCAAACATGCTGGTTTTCTTGGAAATCTCTCCCTGAAATCCATTCATTCCTACAGACACTGTAGGAGGGATTTTACCAGCCCAAGCCGACTCGAGGTTTGGATTCAGCTGTCACTCCTTTCTCCCCCTGAGGAGCACAAGATCTGCGCCTCGCTGCCAGTGTCAGAACAGACCTGGGGCACAGGGAAAGGAGCCAGAGAGTGTTTCCTCTGCTGCACGTTTGATTCCTCGCCAAGTGAAAGCAGTCATGTCTTCGAGGTTTGAGAACAGTTCTCTGAATTCAGTGACACAAACTTCTGCAAAGACTTCATTCTTACTTTCACGGCTTGGATTTTCACTGCTGTCTGAGTGCCTTCTGGACTCTCATCTTCAGCTCTGCTGCCACTGCCCCAGGCGGATGGGGAAGGAACCTGCAGAGGGTGTCCTGGCGTTTTCTCCCCAGCAGTGGGTTGATTTTCCAAGTCGTCACACCTTCACTTTCCAGGTCAGTCTCACCTATGATGCCTACTGCAAAGAACAAAAATTAGTGGAAAACAGATGATGATGTAGCTTAACATGAGACAATTCTCAGCACGTACATTATAATGTACCCTCATGCATAACCAATGAATACGCAGATGTTATGACTGAGAAATACCCAGGAAAGTTAGGCTAAGTCAGATTATTGCAACAAAAGGATAATAAATGGAAAATGTCCTGTCCTCTGGCTGCCACCTCTTGCCTTCTGCAGGCCTTCTTTGACACCTACCAAGCTTTAGTGAGGCTGCATCAGTGTGAAGCACCGGTAAGCTGTGGAGCTCTGAAGGGGAGCCGTGGCTCCAGGAGCTCAGGAGGGGCTGTGCGTGCTCTTTAGTGTGCGTGCAGTCTGCTTGTGCTATGGCAGAAGGGCTCTGACAGCTGGGGCCGTGTTTGTGGGGTCAGGAAAAGTGGACATGAACACTTCTCCCTTCGGAAAGATTGAAAGACAGAGCCTCTGGTTGCTGCTTACTGGACGTTTTTCATCTTTAGAAACACAGGTGTTTGAATCATGCTGTTTTTCATGGGAGATGTGCCAGAATGTCTCTGATGGACTATTTGCTGTGCCTTTCTACCACCAGAAATGCTGCTGATATAGCAGTTCAGAAAGCCTGTGCTGTGCATTTGTTTCCTGGACTCACGTGAGAAGGATGGCTGTGGAGATGTTGGTCTTGGGGCAGGAGTTGTTAGAAGCTTTGGAGAGTGGCCTGCGTGTGTCAGGAGTGATTGTGGTACCACTGCTCGGTCAGTTGGAGTGCGTGAAACAAGTCTGAAGTCTCCTTTTAATGGAGCAATGGGAAAGGAGTCTATGCATTGGAGAGCTGACTTTCAGTCTGCGGGCATTTTCGGGGAGCTGGGGCGAGGGGTGAGGCAAGGAAAGCTGTGGTAGGAGGATGAGGTGTGGGAATAGGAACGTCTTCCATTGAGAGCAACTCCTGCTGTTCCCTTTTTGACTTGGAATGCATGCTTTTTTTCATCAAGAACAAACTCCTTGTGCAGCTTGGGAATGAACTCATTCACACCCGTTACTGTTTGGCGTTCTTCTCTACACGGAGCTGCAATGGAAATGGACACTGCTGGTCTGATTGCCAGCCCCCTCCCGCATGCTCAGATCAGCCAAGTTTGCAAGGCCCGGCTCTTGGTGAGTTGTGCCCAAGGTCAGAGGTGGCTCTTCTCAGCTTTGAGCTGTGTTTTCCAGTTACCTGTTGTGCTACTCCTGTTGTGTTGAGCTCTTGAGCTGCAGCCCTAACTGGGGATCCAAGTAGACTGACACAGAAGGAATGGTTGAGATCCATGTGAGCTTGGATTGGAAATGCAGTGCCAAGGGCTGCACAAACGTGAGGCAGCCCTGAGTGTAAGGAAAGGCATCTGCTGGGTGAGGGCTTTGCTGGGTGAGCATCACCCTGCTGAAGAGCAGGCAGCTGCTGTCTTTGCAGACAGCCACATCCATGGGGACTGGCAGCTTGTTCTGCCTTCTGGCTCTTGGCTGCTGCTCTGAGAGTGGAGCTTCTTGCCCGGAGAGAACCAGCAGCAGAAGGGATCCCATGCGTGGCCTCTGAGCCCTTTCAGACCAACCAGCTGGATTAGCGTGGCTGGGACCTTGGTTTGGAGTTCACCCAGCAGGCTTTGCCCAAAGCAGAATGAGCTGTGGGCACAGCGTCCAGCAGTGGAAGTGACCGACAGCTGGAGACAGCAGCAGCCTGAGCGGCGCTCTTGGGGGAAATCCTCACTGAACAAAGGCCCAGAAGAAGAGAGCAGCTTGTCCCTGTGTTCACATAGTCGGGTTTTCCTTTCTGACCTGACTGTTAGCTCAGGCGCTGCCTACAGCTGTGTGATGTGCTCTGCAGGAAGTGCCGATGGTTCGCATTCCACCTTGTCTTTCACCTTGTTCTCAAGCTTAGAGGCACCCTTAATTTCTGCAGCCCTGAGCTTTGTGCCATGAGAGCTCTCTGGCTTCTACCCGTGATGTGAGACTGTATTGTGTCTACTCTGTCAGGCTCTTCTTCTCTTTTCTCTTTTAAGGTCCCTCTTTTAAGTACCTCTTTTAAGGTAGGAAAACTCATTTCTGGGCCAGGAGAAGAAGAAATGCAGCAATCTTCTCTGCACTGCTCAGTTTGCCTGAGTTGCCAAGTGCTCCCCGTTTTTCTTGTACCCTGCAATTCCAAGTCCATATTTTCCCCAAAGCAAAAGAATTCAGAGGGAACCACCTACAGTTCAGTAAGCGATTTCAGTATTTATTTCTGACTGTGGCAATTCCTTCAGTTCAGAAGTCACACTTAATTGACGGTGCCTGCTTTAATTCTGACCAAGCTTGCAGTGGCAGCTGGCTTCCCAAGGCTGCAGTACGTGGTGGTGGCACAGCCTCGGGCGTCTGCATTTGTGCCAATGCCACATTTCCTTTCTCTGTCTCACAGGTCAGCTGGCGCTAGAAGTGGACGGCATCCAGTGTGAATGGAGGTCAGTGCAGGAGCAGCTGCTGCTGGGAGGAAGGAAGTGCAGGCTGATGGACGCTGACGCATCTCCCGGCACGGCACCAGAGGAGGCAGCGGTGATGCTGGGGGGCAGCTGCAGAAGAACACGAGGAGCTCCTCAGCAGGAAGCCACAGACCCTGCAGAAAGCTGCAGCGGACTCAGAGCACGCGTGGATGCCCAGGAGGAAATGCAGGCCCAGCTTTTGAGCAGCACCTGGCCACGGAGTGCTGCGGCCCAAGAACAAAGCTGTTGTGCCTTTGCCCAGATGGCTTTCCAAGGTGGACTCGTCTGTCCTCACGAAAACCAGAGGGCTGACTCATCCAAATGCTGGCTGATTGCTTGGAAGCCCAAATCCTTCCAGCCTCCAATCTGGGGGCAGCCTGGGGGCAACATCTCCTGGGTCTGATCATGCGGAGCCCAGGGCCTCACATCTCCGTTAGAGAGGCTGACACACGCCCTGGGCCTAAAGATGCTGCCAGAGAAGCCAGCAGTGGCCCTGGGGCCTAAACACACAGCCAGAGAGACTGGCACCGGCCAAGGGACCTGAAGCCACAGCCTGAGCGGCCAGCACCGACCCTGGGTTGAGGCACAGCCAGAGAGGCTGCACTGGCCCTGGGCCTAAACCTGGAGCCACAGCACGAGAAGCCGGCAGCAGCTTCAGGCCTGAAGCCACAGCCTGAGAGCCAGCCCTGAAGTCTGAAGCTCCAGACAGAGAGCCAGCACCAGCCCTGGGCCATAATGCCGCGGTTACAGCCACAGGGGCAGCGCCAGAGCCGGGGCTGACAGCCACACGTACAGCCGGGCGGGCTGGCACCAGCCGTGGAGCCTAAAGCCAGTCCTGAAAGGCCAGCACAAGGCCTAGGCCTGACGCACAGCCCGAGAGGCCGGCACCGGCCTGGGGCCCAAAGCCAGAGGCAGAGGCCGGCACCGGCCCTGGGCACAGCTGTGCCTTCCTATTGCTTTCTGCTGATTCCTACAGGGCTCCACTGACCGCTCTGAGGCCATGCTGCTCCTTACTGGTTTTCACTTGGCCATGCTGCACTTTGCTGCTCCGTACTGCTCTGCACTCCTCCCAGCTCCTACTTGTTCCTCTGGGACCCCGCTGACCACTACGAGGCCATACTGCGTTTTTACTGGGCTGCACAAGGGCCGTCTTCACTTCTCTGTTGCTTTACTTCAATTAACCCCACTCAATGAACCCCATTCACCACGTTGGGTGAGTCTCATGTTTCCTACAATTTGGATCTGGGAGGTGACCACTCCTTTGACTATGATGCAAGCACAGCGGTGATGCAGGCACTTGCTGAGGTCACAGTGGTTGCCAGGCTTGGGAGCGTTTGTGCCCCAGCTGGAGCAGAGCTGATGCTCTGGTGAGCGTGCTGCACACCGAGACTGAGCTCTGTGCTTTTCGAGTGACAGATCATCCTTTAGAGCCCACTGGGAGCAGCGCTGCGGCGTGTGCGTCAGCTGGGCACCGCTCCGGCTGGGCAGTGACCAGGTGAGCTGGGTTGGTGCTGGCTGGGTGCCGGGAGGTGTCTCAGCACAAAAGCCGGGCTGGGGAGGGGTTCCCAGCTCCAGCGGTGCCCCTCAGCACGGCTGTTTCCAGGGGAAATGGTTCTTGTGGAGATTCCATCCCACGTTTCAGTGAGGATGATGGGATGTCCTTCCTCCCCTGGAAAATCACTGCTGAGCCCCCGCCTTCATGGCGGACGTTGAAAAGCAAGGACAGCACAAGCTTCTCAGAGCACAGCTCTACCCCCTGCCCCACGCATGGCTGGGTGCAGAGCTGTTGAGGAGATGGAGAAGGGCGCTTGCTGACACAAGCCGTGGCAGTCAGACACAAACTGGACCTGGTGGCAGGCGGCTCTCGCAGCCAGCTGACGTCCAGACGCTGCCCTCCTCAAGAGACTCCATGGCGCGGCAGAAGAAAGCTGGGAAGATGCTTCTTCCTCCTGATGTTTCACTGGTGGATCCTTTCTGCAGGGTTCCTGTCCAAAAGGAGATTCTTAGAGATCAAGGCCATCAAAGACAGAGGGAAGCCAGCTCTATCCAAGAGCACAGAAGTTCCTGTGCACAGCCCTTGGAACTTCAGCTTCCTCTGAGACAGCGGCCATGTCTCAGCCAGGGGACGACCGCAGTTCCAATTCCTGCTCTGGGAGAGGAAAGGTACGGCTGGGTTTCCTTGGCTTGCTTCTTCTTCCTTTTTCTCACGTTTCAGGGAACGGCTGGAGCAGGGGGAGCCCTGCAGGTCCTTTGTGACCTCAGTCACCAGTTGCATTCTGCGCTCGCTGCTGACAGCCCGGGCTGATGGCGTGGGCATGACTGGGGCCCTATTTTCCCTTAGTGATAAAGAACATCTCAGCACTCTGCTATCCCATCTCTGGCACGACCTGGAAGCTCTGTGCAAACCTTGGCTGCCCGTTCCCTCCAACGTTTCTTCCTTTCTCTCCTCAGAAGCAGCGCGGCGCGGTTCCCCGCGTTTGGAGGCAGCAGCCAGCAGGCTGCCAGAGATCCAACGGCGCCTCGCAGCGCACAGAGGGACGCGATGGGGACGGGCCGTCCTCACTGCCACGCAAAAGTGAGTTTCTGCAGTCCTCTGTCGTGAAGGATGGAGGAATGCATGCTAGGTATCACTTCTGAGCGGCTGCAGTGCTGTAGCGATGTCCAGTAACCACGATGGAAGCATTAGAGAGGCCGACAGCAACAGCTGATGGCAGCAGCACAACAGAAGTCTGTGTATAAGTGGTGGTGCTCAGAGCTGAGTGCATTCCTTTTAGGGCCAAAAAATACCTGCCTCAACTTTTGCACCCGGTAGCGTTTTGTTTGCTGATGCAGCTTTGCTCTGCAGATTGCAGAGCAGTCAGGCAGTCCGGGGTTCCTCTGCTGCCATCTGACAGGAATGAGAGCAGTAATGCTTTGTGTAAGCACACTGCAGTTTGAACATCAGTTTCTGCTCTGGCTGTAGAACAGCGTCTTTTGGTTTTGGGGGTGGGTGTGGGCTGACAGGACAGGGCTGCTCCTGGTGTCTGTGCAATCACACTGCATCTGTTGTTGCAGGGACGGAGCCTGCGCGTCCGTGGGATGGTGCTGGGCACGGGGGGAAACGGAAAGCCTCCCCAGGTAAGAAGCTCCTGGGAGCTGTGGTGTGGGTGCTGCCTCTAAGCAGGGCTGCATGCAGGGCTGTGTGTGATGGAGGGGAGACGAAAGGGCGCTGCAGATCTGTGCTGACTGCAGAAGTGGCACAACGCTGTAGCAGCGGAAAGAAACGATGCTTGAGGAGCAGAAGTCTGTGGCTGGCAGTGCTAAAATGTTTGTCCAAAGAGATGCTCTTCATGTCTTTGTTTCCTTTCTGTCAGAAGCTGATGCAAGCAGCCTTCCAGCCAAGCGCAGCCTTGCAGAAAGGCAAGGCAGAAGCACCGAGTGTGGCACAGCACCCAAGAGAGGTACGGACACACAGCAGGCACCTGGGTTTGGTGCACTGTCTTTCTAGCTGGGCTCTCTGTCTGTTCTTTCTGGGACTGACGTTGCTGTGTGTCGCTTGAGGTATTAATCCCTGGGATCTACTATTACCTTCCTGTCCTGTTTTGTAATCTCAACCCAACGTGCTAAGATTCCATACTGTGCACGCTCAAGAACAGATTTCAGAGTATCGTGGCCCATCTTGCAGACTGAAAGAAGCACTGGACTCTCGTTGTATCTCCTCTCTTCTCTTCTCTTGATGATAACAGACAGAGGTGCTGAGCCCAACGGAAAGATCTACGCGAAAGCGGTGCAGGAGGTCCTTTCAGAGAGAGCTCGTCTGCAGGCTGGAGGGCTTCCTCCATCAGCAGGTCCCAGCTCAGGGGGAAGACCTGCCCCTGCCGTGTGCCCCCGCTCTGTCTCCAAGTCCCTGGCTGGAGGTAAACGCAAGGGCTTGGAAGAAGAGCAGCAAACAGCAGCGCAGCTGCCTGCTACCAAAAGAGCGAGGGCTGAGAGCGGAGGCAGCGTGCCGGCTCCAGCAGCACAGCCTGGGCCTGCTGCAGCACGGAGCTCCAAGCTGAGAGGTAAGCAGGTGCTGTGCTACCGCCCTGCAGGGCAGGTGCTGCCCTTATCAAGCACACGGAGGCTGCACGGGGTTTGCTTTGCTTTTTCCTTCTCTGCAGAGGGGAAAAGAGTTGAAGCCTCCAAAGTCCCAAGGCACTGAGGTGCCATGTAACCCCGTCTCTTTAACTGCACGCTGGTCTTCTGTTTGTCCCCCTGGAAATGGCATTCACTGAGAGGCTTCCTGCTCAAATTTCCCCTGTCTTTGTTCTGCCTTCTGCTTTTGCGGTACCCTGTTTACACCGTTCTGCTGCTGACAGAATGAATTCATTTTTATTCTTGCTTTATAGCAAGAAGACGACAACAAAAAGAGAGGAGAGGGCAACTGAAGAAGGCTTCCCTCAGGGCTGCAGCTGCACATGCAGAGGTGAGTCCCTGGTGAGCACAGACACGGCTCTTGTTGCCCTCAGTGCCTGTGTCTGACAGCCGTGAAAGATGCTGTGATGTCCTGAGGGCAGCGATGTCACAGAAAAACACCCCGCTGTGTGTCTGAGGAAATCACGCTGTCAGTGAGAGCTGCCCAGGGGAGCTTGGGTGCCTTCCTCTGCCTTCAGAAGGGCACCGTTGGTAACGGCCGGAGGGTTTTGCTGCCATAAAGAGCCTTGCCGTGTCGGGCACTGCGACCTTGCAAACCTCGTTCCCCCAGCAGAGCATGAATCTTAGCATAGGCAGCTGCTGTGGGAAGTAACGCCAGTGACCTGAATGGCAGGAACGGGCTGTGCTGCATGGGGCCGTTCTGCAAGTGCACTCATCAGCCTTGCTTAAGGAGATCTGCCCACATTGTTTCTGTCCTGTTTCTACACCCGCTCTGTTTCTTTCCAGTCCTCCGCCATGAACAGCCTGGTGGAGATGATGCAGAAGCTGCAGCTGAACGACTGAGAGGAGGAGCATCAGCAGGCAGCGCTGCAGTGCGCGGCGTTGCAGGGCAGCGTTCCGAGTGCCGCCCAACTCGGCATTCCTAGTTTGGTTTAGTCAATAAAAACATCACCATAGAGATCAACACAGAGCGCACGGCCCGATTTGTCCAGTGGCATCCATGAGCTGCTGCCCCAAGGACGTTCTGACGCACTCACATAACAGCTGTGCAGTCACACACACGTGTGCACATCCTTGCACAAGGGGAAAAACGGGGATGTGTAGGAGAAAACCCCAGGTTTAAGGGGAAAAACAGGGATTTCTAAAAGGAAAAGCCATATTGAAGGGGAAAAACCCCAGATGTAAGGGGAAAAACAGGGATTTCTGGGAGAAAACCACGGATTTAAGGAGAAAAACGGGGATTTCTAAGAGAAAAACCCATATTTAAGAGGAAAAACGGATATCTAGCAGAACAACCCAGATTTCAGGGGAAAAACTGGGATTACTAAAAGGAAAAGCCATATTTAAGGGGAAAAACATTAGATTTAAGGGGAAAAACAGGGATTTCTAGCAGAAAACCCCAGATTTAAGCGGAAATACCCCAGATTTTAGGGGAAAAACAGGGATTGTTCAACATCTTCACCAATGACCTTGAGGAGGGGATAGTGGCCACCCTCAGCAAGTTTGCTGATGATACCAAGTTGGGAGGATTGGCTGAAATGCCTGAAGGCCGCGCTGCCGTTCAGCGAGAGCTGGACAGGCTGCAGAGCTGGGCAGAAAAAAACACATGAGGTTTAACAAAAGCAAGAGTAGAGTCTTGCATCTGGGGAGGAATAATTGCATGCACCAGTACAGGATGGGGATGAGCTGCTGGAGGGGAGCTCTGCGGAGAGGGACCTGGGTGTCCTGGTGGACGACAGGTCGGCCATGAGCCAGCAGTGTGCCCTTGTGGCCAAGAGGGCCAGTGGCATCCTGGGGTGCATTGCACAGAGCGTGGCCAGCAGGTCGAGGGAGGCGATCCTCCCCCTCTGCTCTGCCCTGCTGAGGCCTCATCTGGAGCTCTGCGTCCAGTTCTGGGCTCCCCAGCACAGAACAGACAGGGATCTCTTGGAAAGAGTCCAGCGGAGGGCCACCAAGATGGCGAGGGGCCTGGAGCATCTCTGCTATGAGGAAAGGCTGAGTGAACTGGGTCTGTTCAGCCTGGAGAAAAGAAGGCTGAGAGGGGACCTGATCCAGGTCTATCAGTATCTGAGGTGTGGGGGGCAGAATGGCGAGGCCGGACTCTGTTCAGTGGTGAGTGGAGACAGGACAAGGGGAATGGATGGAAACTGCAGCATAGGAAGTTCTGCACAAATATGCACAAGAACTTCTGTACAGTGAGGTGACGGAGAGCTGGAACAGGCTGCCCAGGGAGGTGGGGGAGTCTCCTGCTCTGGAGATGTTCAAGACCTGCCTGGATGCCGACCTGTGTGACTTGGTGTAGGAACTGCTTGGGCAGGGGGTTGGACTCGATGAGCTCTGGAGGTCCCTTCCAACCCCTACAGTTCTGTGATTCTGTGTGATTCTGTGATCCCAGCTCATCCCAGCTTCATCCCAGCCCATCCCAGCACCACCCCAGCACAGCCCAGAATATCCCAGCACATCCTAGCTCATCCCACACCATCCCAGCACGATCCCAGCATAACCAAGCATCAAACCAGCATCATCCCAGCACATCTGACCACCATCCCAGCACAACCCATTCATCCCATACTATTTTGCACGATCCCAGCATCATCCCAGCACGATTCCAGCACCTCCCAGCCGCATCACACACCATCTCACACCATGACAGAACATCCCAGCACTTTCCCAGTACATAGCAGCACCATCCCACAACACCCCAGCATGTCCAAGGATGATCCCAGCACATCCCAGCACATCTCATCCCAGCCACTGCATCCCAGAACATCCCACCACATCGCAGCACATCCCAGCAACATCCCATCAAATTCCCACACCATCACAGCAAATCCCAGCCCCATCTCAGCACATCCCAGCCCATCCCAGCAAATCCCAGCCCATCCCAGCACATCCCAGCACCATCACATCCCAGCCCATCCCAGCACATCCCAGCACCATCCCAGTAACATCCCAGCACCATCCCAGTAACATCCCAGCACGTCCCAGCCCATGCCAGCACCATCTAAGCACCATCTAAGAACCATTCAAGCACATCCCACACCATTACAGAACATCCCAGCACCATCCCAGCACATCTCATCCCACACCATCCCAGCACAACCCAGCACCATCCCAGCACAAGCCAGAACCATCCCAGCTGCATCCCACACCATCCCAGCACTATCCAAAAAACATCCCAGCACATCCCAGCACAACCCAGCACGTCCCACACAATTCCACACCATCCCACCACCTGCCCATCACCTTCCCAGCACATTCACAGCACCAGCGCACAACATCCCAGCCGCATACCAGCACCATCCCAGGACATCCCAGCACCAGCCCACCACATCCCAGCACATCCCAGAACCATTCCACACCTTCCAAGCACCATCCCAGAACATCCCAGCACATCAAAGCAAAGCACATCCCAGCACCATCCCACACCATCCCAGCACACCCCAGCACCTCCCAGCACATTCCAGGACATCCCAGCACATTCCAGGACATCCCAGCACAAGACCACCGCATCCCAGCATATCCCAGAACCATCCCACACCTTCGCAGCACCATCCCAGTACATCCCACCACATCCCAGCTCATCCCAGCACAACCAAGACATCCCATACTATTCCACACGATCCCAGCACGTTCCCAGCACCATTCAAGCACCTCCCAGCCGCATCAAACATCCTCCACACCATCACAGAACAAACCAGCACCATCCCAGCTGCATCCCACACCATCCCAGTACATTGCAGCACCATCTCACAACACCCCAGCACGTCCCAGCCCCATCCCAGCACAACCCAGCACGTCCCACACAATTCCATACCATCCCAGCACGTCCCAGCACGTCCCAGCACCATCCCAGCACCATTCCAGCACTATTCCAGCACATCCCAGAACAGCCCACACCATCCAGCACATCCCAGCCACTGCCCAGCCCAAGCCCTGCACTCCCCAGCATCATCCCAGCACATCCCAGCATCATCCCAGCACATCACAACACATCCCAGAACCATCACACACCATCCGGTAACAAGTGGTGTCCCCCAAGGGTCTGTCTTGGGACCGGTGCTCTTTAACATCTTTATTAATGACATCGATGAGGGAATTGAGTGCACCCTCAGCAAGTTTGCTGACGACACCAAGCTGAGTGGTGCGGTTGATACGGCGGAAGGAAGGGATGCCATTCAGAGGGACCTCGACAGGCTTGAGGGCTGGGCTCGGGTGAACCTAATGAGGTTCAACACGGCAAAGTGCAAGGTTTTGCATTTGGGCCGGAAGAACCCCAGGCACCCGTACAGGCTGGGAGGAGTGGTCCTTGAGAGCAGCTCGGCAGAGAAGGACCTCGGGGTCCTGATGGACGAGAGACTTAACATGAGCCAGCAGTGCGCTCTGGCAGCTCGAAAGGCAAATGGGATCCTGGGCTCCATCAGGAGAGGGGTGGTCAGCAGGGAGAGGGAGGTGATCGTCCCTCTCTACTCGGCTCTTGTGAGGCCCCACCTGGAGTACTGTGTCCAGGTGTGGAGCCCTCAGTACAAGAAAGACATAGAGATCTTGGAAAGGGTCCAGAGGAGGGCGACTGAGATGATCAGGGGGCTGGAGCACCTCCCCTATGAGGACAGGCTGAGGGAGTTGGGCTTCAGCCTGGAGAAGAGAAGGCTGCGGGGCGACCTCATTGCAGCCTATCAATACCTGAAGGGAACCTACACCCAGGAGGGGAGTAAACTCTTCAGAAGGGCTGACAACAGCAGGACTAGGGGAAATGGATCAAAGTTGAAGGAGGAAAGATTTAGGTTGGATGTTAGGGGGAAGTTCTTCACAAGGAGAGTGGTTAGGCCCTGGAACAGGCTGCCCAGGGAGGTTGTGGATGCCCCGTCCTTGGACGTGTTCAAGGCCAGGTTGAACGGGGTCCTGGGCAACCTGATCTGAATGTGTGTGTTTGGTGGCCCTGCTAGGCAGGGGGGTTGGAACTACATGATCCTTGAGGTCCCTTCCAACCCAGGTGATTCTGTGATTCTGTGATTCTGTGATTCTGTGATCCCAGCCCCATCGCAGAACCATCCCACACTTTCCCAGAACATCCCATCACAATCCCATCACAACCCCACACCATCCCAGCACATCCCAGCACATCCCAGCACATCCCAAAACCATCCCAGCACCTGCATCCCATCCATGTATCTATCTAGAAACTCTGCTTCCCCAGTCCTTCAGTGAACAGACAGAAAGACACCCACCCTGTGCTGCCTTCTCCTTCACCATTTTCTTCAGGACATGGCAGAGCCTCTGCGGATATTCTCCAATTCTCCATACCTCTTTCTGTCTCTCAGGACCTGAACACAAAGCACGAAAATACATTTCAGACAAACAAAGGATTGAACCGAATGGTCTTTTTGGTGAAGTCAATAAGGACAACAGCCACCCCTGGGACGCCTGTGGGGCTCCAGCACGGCAGGCAGCCAAGGATTTTGGCCCGGCCTTCCCTGCAGGCACTTCTGCACCCAAAGGCTGAGGAGAACTTTCCATCACACGCTGCCATCTACGCAGCTGCGTAGCAGAGTTATGCAAGTTGCAGAGCTGCCACGTGGGCAGCTGGCTGGCGCTCAGCATCCCAGCACCATCTCAGCACCATTCAAGCACATCCCACACAATATAGAACATCCCAGCATGTCCAAGGATGATCCCAGCACATCCCAGCACATCTCATCCAAGTCGCTGCATCCCAGAACATCGCACCACTTCACAGAACCATCCCACATCATCCCAGCACATCCCAGCACAACCCAGCACCATCACATCACCTTCCCACACCATCCCAGCACATCCCAGCACATCCCAACCCCATACCAGCACCATCACAGCACATCCCAGCACCAGCCCACTGCATCCCAACATATCCCAGAACCATCCTACACCTTCCCAGCACCATCCCAGAACAACCCAGCACAACCCAGCACCATCCCACCACATCCCAGCATGTCCCAGCAACATCCCAGCATGGCCCACCACATCCCAACCACACCCCAGCACATCCCAGCACAACCCAGCACCATCCCAGCACCATCCTAGACCATCCCATCACATCCCAGTCCCCTCCCAGCAAATCCCAGACTCATCCCAGCACAAACAAGCACCATCACAGCGCATCCCAGCCACATCCCAGTAACATCCCAGCACAAACTAGTACCATCCCAGCACCATCTAAGCACCATTCAAGCACATCCCACACCATTACAGAACATCCCAGCACCATCCAATCACATCCCAGCACATCTCATCCCAGCAGCTGCATCAAAGAACATTCCACCACTTCGCAGCACCATCCCACACCATCCCAGCACAACTAAGCACAAACCAGCACCATCCCAGCCCCTTACCAGCACCATCCATGGACTTCCCAGCAGCAATCCAGGACATCCCAGCATATCCCAGAACCATCCGTGCACAACCAGGAACATCCCAGCACGTTCCAGAACCATTCAAGCACATCCCAGCATAGCCCAGGTCCACTCCAGAACATCCCAGCACATTCCAGCCCTATCCAAGCACATCCCTGCCCCATACCAGCACCATACAAGGACATCACAGTTCATCCCACACCATCCCAGCACATCCCAGCATCATCCCACACCATCCCTGCACCATCCCAGATCCATCCCAGCACCTGCATCCCATCCATGTATCTATCTAGAAACTCCGCTTCCCCAGTCCTTCAGTGAACGGACAGAAAGACACCCACCCTGTGCTGCCTTCTCCTTCACCATTTTCTTCAGGACATGGCAGAGCCTCTGCGGATATTCTCCAATTCTCCATGCCTCTTTCTGTCTCTCAGGACCTGAACACAAAGCACGAAAATACATTTCAGACAAACAAAGGATTGAACCGAATGGTCTTTTTGGTGAAGTCAATAAAGACAACGGCCACCCCTGGGACGCCTGTGGGGCTCCAGCACGGCAGGCAGCCAAGGATTTTGGCCCGGCCTTCCCTGCAGGCACTTCTGCACACAAAGCCTGAGGAGAACTTTCCATCACACGCTGCCATCCACGCAGCTGTGTAGCAGAGTTATGCAAGTGGCAGAGCTGCCAGGTGGGCAGCTGGCTGGCACTCAGCATCCCAGCACCACCTAAGCACCATTCAAGCACATCTCACACAGTCCTAGCACATCCCAGCACCGTCCCACAACACCCCAGCATGTCCAAGGATGATCCCAGCACATTCCAGCACATCTCATCCCTGCCGCTGCATCCCACAACATCCCACACCATCCCAGTACAAGCCAGCCCCATCCCAGCACAACCCAGGAAGTCCCACACAATTCCACACCAACCCAGCACCTTCCCAGCACCAGCCCATAATATCTCTGCTCCATACCAGCACCATCCCAGGACATCCCAACACCAGCCAACAACATCCCAGCATATTCCTGAACCATCCCACACCTTCCCAGCACCATCTCAGCATATCCCACCACATCCCAGCAAATCCCACCATCATCCCACACCATCCCTGCACAGCCCAGCACCATCCCACCACATCCCAGCACCATCCCAGCATGGCCCAGCACATCCCAACCACAGCCCAGCTCATCACAGCACATCTGAGCACCATCCCAGCACAATCCTGACATCCCATACTATTCCACACGATCCCAGCACCTTTCCAGCACCATTCCTGCACCTCCCAGCCGCATCACACATCCTCCACACCATCACAGCACAAACCAGCACCATCCCACAACATCCCAGCACGTCCAAGCACCGTCCCACATCATCCCAGCACCATCCCACAACACCCCAGCATGTTCAAGGATGATCCCAGAACATCCCAGCACATCTCATCCCAGCCGCTGCATCCCACACCATCTCAGCATGTCCAAGCACCATCCCACAACATCCCAGCTGGTCCCAGCCCCATCCCGGCACAACCCAGCACGTCCCACACAGTTCCACACCATCCCACCACCTGCCCATCACCTTCCCAGCACATTCACAGCACCAGCGCACAACATCCCAGCATATCCCAGAACCATTCCACACCTTCCAAGCAGCATGCCAGAACATCCCAGCACATCAAAGCAAAGCACATCCCAGCATCATCCCACACCATCCCTGCACAACCCAGCACCATCCCACAACATCACAGCACAACCCAGCACATCCCAACACTCCATAGCCCCATGTTAGCACATGTCAGCACCTTCCCAGCACATCCCAGCCCCTTACCAGCACCATCCATGGACATCCCAGCACCATTCCAGGACATCCCAGCACATCCCAGAACCATTCCACACCTTGCCAGCACCATCCCAGAACATCCAAGCACATCCATGCACCATCCCACCACCATCTCAGTACCACCCCATAACACTCCAGTGTGTCCAAGGATGATCCCACACCATCCCAGCACGTCCCAGTACAACCCAGCACCATCCCAGCATCATCCCACACTATCCTAGCACATCCTAGCTGGTCCCATCCCCAGCCCAGCGCATCCCAGCACATCCAAGCACATCCCAGCAGCATCCCAGCACCATCCCAGCACATCCCAGCAGCATCCCAGCACATCCCAGCACATCCCAGCTCATCCCAGCACCATCCCAGCACATCCCAGCACCATCCCAGCACCATCCCAGAACATCCCAGCACCATATCAACACATCCCAGAACGTCCCAGTATATCCCAGCACATTCCAGCCCCAACCCAGAACTTCCCAGTACATCCCAGCACATCCCAGTATATCTGAGCAACACCCTAGCAAAATCACATCACAATCCCACACCATCCCAGCAACATCCCAACACATTACCACACCATCCCAGCACACACCAGCAAGAGCCCAGCACCATCCCAGCATCATCCCACACCATCCCTGCACAACCAGGACCATCCCAGCACGTTCCAGCACATCCCAGCACATCCCAGATCCATCCCAGCACCTGCATCCCATCCATGTATCTATCTAGAAACTCTGCTTCCCCAGTCCTTCAGTGAACGGACAGAAAGACACCCACCCTGTGCTGCCTTCTCCTTCACCATTTTCTTCAGGACATGGCAGAGCCTCTGCGGATATTCTCCAATTCTCCATGCCTCTTTCTGTCTCTCAGGACCTGAACACAAAGCACGAAAATACATTTCAGACAAACAAAGGATTGAACCGAATGGTCTTTTTGGTGAAGTCAATAAAGACAACAGCCACCCCTGGGACGCCTGTGGGGCTCCAGCACGGCAGGCAGCCAAGGATTTTGGCCCGGCCTTCCCTGCAGGCACTTCTGCACCCAAAGCCTGAGGAGAACTTTCCATCACACGCTGCCATCTACGCAGCTGCGTAGCAGAGTTATGCAAGTTGCAGAGCTGCCACGTGGGCAGCTGGCTGGCGCTCAGCATCCCAGCACCATCTAAGCACCATTCAAGCACATCCCACACAATACAGAAGATCCCAGCAAGTCCAAGGATGATCCCAGCACATCCCAGCACATCTCATCCCAGCTGCTGCTTCCCAGAACATCCCAGCACATCCCAGCACAACCCAGCACAACCCAGCACAACCCAGCAAGTCCCACACAATTCCACACCATCCCAGCACCTACCCAGCACCTTCCCAGCACCAGCCCATAATATCTCTGCTCCATACCAGCACCATCCCAGGACATCCCAACACCAGCCAACCACATCCCAGCATATTCCTGAACCATCCCACACCTTCCCAGCACCATCCCACAACATCCCAGCACATCCCAGTACAACCCAGCACAATCCCAGCTGCATCCCACAACATCCCAGCTGGTCCCAGCTCCATCCCGGCACAACCCAGCACGTCCCACACAGTTCCACACCATCCCACCACCTGCCCATCACCTTCCCAGCACATTCACAGCACCAGCGCACAACATCCCAGCCGCATACCAGCACCATCCCAGGACATCCCAGCACCAGCCCACCACATCCCAGCATATCCCAGAACCGTTCCACACCTTCCAAGCAGCATCCCAGAACATCCCAGCACATCAAAGCAAAGCACATCCCAGCATCATCCTACACCATCCCTGCACATCCCAGCACCATCCCACAACATCCCAGCACAACCCAGCACATCCCAGCACTTCATAGCCCCATGTTAGCACATGTAGGCACCTTTCCAGCACATCCCAGCCCCTTACCAGCACCATTCCAGGACATCCCAGCACATCCCAGAACCATTCCACACCTTGCCAGCACCAACCCAGAACATCCAAGCACATCCATGCACCATCCCACCACCATCTCAGTACCACCCCATAACACTCCAGTGTGTCCAAGGATGATCCCACACCATCCCAGCACGTCCCAGTACAACCCAGCACCATCCCAGCATCATCCCACACCATCCCAGCACATCCTAGCTGGTCCCATCCCCAGCCCAGCGCATCCCAGCACATCCAAGCACCATCGCAGCAGCATCCCAGCAAATCCCAGCACATCTCAGCACATCCCAGCACATCCCAGTACATCCCAGCACCATCCCAGAACATCCCAGCACCATATCAACACATCCCAGAACGTCCCAGTATATCCCAGCATATTCCAGCCCCAACCCAGAACTTCCCAGTACATCCCAGCACATCCCAGTATATCTGAGAAACACCCTAGCAAAATCACATCACAATCCCACACCATCCCAGCAACATCCCAACACATTACCACACCATCCCAGCACACACCAGCAACAGCCCAGCACCATCCCAGCATCATCCCACACCATCCCTGCACAACCAGGACCATCCCAGCACGTTCCAGCACCATTCAAGCACATCCCAGCGTAGCCCAGGTCCATCCCAGAACATCCCAGCACATTCCTGCCCTATCCAAGCACATCCCAGCATCCCATACCAGCACCATACAAGGACATCACAGTTCATCCCACACCATCCCAGCACATCCCAGCATCATCCCACACCATCCCAGCACCATCCCAGAACCATCCCAGAACCATCCCAGCACCTGCATCCCATCCATGTATCTATCTAGAAACTCTGCTTCCCCAGTCCTTCAGTGAACAGACAGAAAGACACCCACCCTGTGCTGCCTTCTCCTTCACCATTTTCTTCAGGACATGGCAGAGCCTCTGCGGATATTCTCCAATTCTCCATGCCTCTTTCTGTCTCTCAGGACCTGAACACAAAGCACAAAAATACATTTCAGACAAACAAAGGATTGAACCGAATGGTCTTTTTGGTGAAGTCAATAAAGACAACAGCCACCCCTGGGACGCCTGTGGGGCTCCAGCACGGCAGGCAGCCAAGGATTTTGGCCCGGCCTTCCCTGCAGGCACTTCTGCACCCAAAGCCTGAGGAGAACTTTCCATCACACGCTGCCATCTACGCAGCTGCGTAGCAGAGTTATGCAAGTTGCAGAGCTGCCAGGTGGGCAGCTGGCTGGCGCTCAGCATCCCAGCACCATCTCAGCACCACTCAAGCACATCTCACACAGTCCTAGCACATCCCAGCACCGTCCCACAACACCCCAGCATGTCCAAGGATGATCCCAGCACATCCCAGCACATCTCATCCCTGCCGCTGCATCCCACAACATCCCACACCATCCCAGTACAACCCAGCCCCATCCCAGCACAACCCAGGAAGTCCCACACAATTCCACACCAACCCAGCACCTTCCCAGCACCAGCCCATAATATCTCTGCTCCATACCAGCACCATCACAGCACATCCCAGCACCAGCCAACAACATCCCAGCATATTCCTGAACCATCCCACACCTTCCCAGCACCATTCCACAACAACCCAGCACAACCCAGCACCATCCCACCACATCCCAGCATGTCCCAGCAACATCCCAGCATGGCCCACCACATCCCAACCACACCCCAGCACATCCCAGCACAACCCAGCACCATCCCAGCACCATCCTAGACCATCCCATCACATCCCAGTCCCCTCCCAGCCCACTCATCCCAGCACAAACAAGAACCATCACAGCGCATCCCAGCCACATCCCAGTAACATCCCAGCACAAACTAGTACCATCCCAGCACCATCTAAGCACCATTCAAGCACATCCCACACCATTACAGAACATCCCAGCACCATCCAATCACATCCCAGCACATCTCATCCCAGCAGCTGCATCAAAGAACATTCCACCACTTCGCAGCACCATCCCACACCATCCCAGCACAACTAAGCACAAACCAGCACCATCCCAGCCCCTTACCAGCACCATCCATGGACTTCCCAGCAGCAATCCAGGACCATCCCAGCATATCCCAGAACCATCCGTGCACAACCAGGAACATCCCAGCACGTTCCAGCACCATTCAAGCACATCCCAGCATAGCCCAGGTCCATCCCAGAACATCCCAGCACATTCCAGCCCTATCCAAGCACATCCCTGCCCCATACCAGCATCATACAAGGACATCACAGTTCATCCCACACCATCCCAGCACATCCCAGCATCATCCCACACCATCCCTGCACCATCCCAGATCCATCCCAGCACCTGCATCCCATCCATGTATCTATCTAGAAACTCTGCTTCCCCAGTCCTTCAGTGAACGGACAGAAAGACACCCACCCTGTGCTGCCTTCTCCTTCACCATTTTCTTCAGGACATGGCAGAGCCTCTGCGGATATTCTCCAATTCTCCATGCCTCTTTCTGTCTCTCAGGACCTGAACACAAAGCACGAAAATACATTTCAGACAAACAAAGGATTGAACCGAATGGTCTTTTTGGTGAAGTCAATAAAGACAACAGCCACCCCTGGGACGCCTGTGGGGCTCCAGCACGGCAGGCAGCCAAGGATTTTGGCCCGGCCTTCCCTGCAGGCACTTCTGCACCCAAAGCCTGAGGAGAACTTTCCATCACACGCTGCCATCTACGCAGCTGCGTAGCAGAGTTATGCAAGTTGCAGAGCTGCCACGTGGGCAGCTGGCTGGCGCTCAGCATCCCAGCACCATCTCAGCACCATTCAAGCACATCCCACACAATACAGAAGATCCCAGCAAGTCCAAGGATGATCCCAGCACATCCCAGCACATCTCATCCCAGCCGCTGCATCCCAGAACATCCCAGCACATCCCAGCACAACCCAGCACAACCCAGCAAGTCCCACACAATTCCACACCATCCCAGCACCTACCCAGCACCTTCCCAGCACCAGCCCATAATATCTCTGCTCCATACCACACCATCCCAGGACATCCCAACACCAGCCAACCACATCCCAGCATATTCCTGAACCATCCCACACCTTCCCAGCACCATCCCACAACATCCCAGCACTTCCCAGTACAACCCAGCACAATCCCAGCTGCATCCCACAACATCCCAGCTGGTCCCAGCCCCATCCCGGCACAACCCAGCACGTCCCACACAGTTCCACACCATCCCACCACCTGCCCATCACCTTCCCAGCACATTCACAGCACCAGCGCACAACATCCCAGCCGCATACCAGCACCATCCCAGGACATCCCAGCACCAGCCCACCACATCCCAGCATATCCCAGAACCATTCCACACCTTCCAAGCAGCATCCCAGAACATCCCAGCACATCAAAGCAAAGCACATCCCAGCATCATCCTACACCATCCCTGCACATCCCAGCACCATCCCAAAACATCCCAGCACAACCCAGCACATCCCAGCACTTCATAGCCCCATGTTAGCACATGTCGGCACCTTCCCAGCACATCCCAGCCCCTTACCAGCACCATTCCAGGACATCCCAGCACATCCCAGAACCATTCCACACCTTGCCAGCACCAACCCAGAACATCCAAGCACATCCATGCACCATCCCACCACCATCTCAGTACCACCCCATAACATTCCAGTGTGTCCAAGGATGATCCCACACCATCCCAGCACGTCCCAGTACAACCCAGCACCATCCCAGCATCATCCCACACCATCCCAGCACATCCTAGCTGGTCCCATCCCCAGCCCAGCGCATCCCAGCACATCCAAGCACCATCGCAGCAGCATCCCAGCACATCCCAGCACATCCCAGCACATCCCAGCACCATCCCAGCACATCCCAGTACATCCCAGCACCATCCCAGAACATCCCAGCACCATATCAACACATCCCAGAACGTCCCAGTATATCCCAGCATATTCCAGCCCCAACCCAGAACTTCCCAGTACATCCCAGCACATCCCAGTATATCTGAGCAACACCCCAGCAAAATCACATCACAATCCCACACCATCCCAGCAACATCCCAACACATTACCACACCATCCCAACACACACCAGCAACAGCCCAGCACCATCCCAGCATCATCCCACACCATCCCTGCACAACCAGGACCATCCCAGCACGTTCCAGCACCATTCAAGCACATCCCAGATCCATCCCAGCACCTGCATCCCATCCATGTATCTATCTAGAAACTCTGCTTCCCCAGTCCTTCAGTGAACAGACAGAAAGACACCCACCCTGTGCTGCCTTCTCCTTCACCATTTTCTTCAGGACAAGGCAGAGCCTCTGCGGATATTCTCCAATTCTCCATGCCTCTTTCTGTCTCTCAGGACCTGAACACAAAGCACGAAAATACATTTCAGACAAACAAAGGATTGAACCGAATGGTCTTTTTGGTGAAGTCAATAAAGACAACAGCCACCCCTGGGACGCCTGTGGGGCTCCAGCACGGCAGGCAGCCAAGGATTTTGGCCCGGCCTTCCCTGCAGGCACTTCTGCACCCAAAGCCTGAGGAGAACTTTCCATCACACGCTGCCATCTACGCAGCTGCGTAGCAGAGTTATGCAAGTTGCAGAGCTGCCACGTGGGCAGCTGGCTGGCGCTCAGCATCCCAGCACCATCTCAGCACCATTCAAGCACATCCCACACAGTCCTAGCACATCCCAGCACCATCCCACAACACCCCAGCAAGTCCAAGGATGATCCCAGCACATCCCAGCACATCTCATCCCAGCTGCTGCATCCCACAACATACCAACACTTCGCAGCACCATCCCACATCATCCCAGCACATCCCAGGACATTCGAGCCCCATCCCAGTACATCCCACCACATCCCAGCATGTCCCAGCACCATCCCAGCATGGCCCACCACATCCCAACCACAGCCCAGCTCATCACAGCACATCTGAGCACCATCCCAGCACAACCAAGACATCCCATACTATTCCACACCATTCCAGCACTATCCCAGCACCATTCCAGCACATCCCAGCCCCATCACACATCCTCCACACCATCTCAGCACAAACCAGCACCATCCCAACTGCATCCCACACCATCCAAGTACAGTGCAGCCCCATCCCAGCACAACCCAGCACGTCCCACACAATTCCGGCACATTCCAGCACCATCCCAGAACATCCCAGCCCTGTACTAGCATCATCCCAGGAAAACACAGCACCAGCCCACCACATCCCAGCATATCCTAGAACCATACCACACCTTCCCAGCACCATCCCAGCAGATTCCAGCACGTCTCAGCATATCCCAGCATCATCCCACAACATCCCAGCACAACCCAGCACCATCACAGCACATGCCAGCCCCAACCCAGCAGACCCCAGCACGTCCCAGCACATTCCAGGACATCCCAGCACAAGACCACCGCATCCCAGCATATCCCAGAACCATCCCACACCTTTGCAGCACCATCCCAGTACATCCCAGCACATTCGAGCCCCATCCCAGTACATCCCACCACATCCCAACACGTCCCAGCACCATCCCACCACATCCCAGCCACATCCCAGCTCATCCCAGCACAACCTAGACATCCCATGCTATTCCACACGATCCCAGCACCTTCCCAGCACCATTCCAGCACCTCCCAGCCGCATCACACATCCTCCACACCATCACAGCACAAACCAGCACCATCCCACAACATCCCAGTACATTGCAGCACCATCCCACAACAACCCAGCACGTCCCAGCCCCATCCCAGCACAACCCAGCACGTCCCACACAATTCCATACCATCAAAGCACGTCCCAGCACGTCCCAGCCACATACCAGCACCATCCCAGGACATACCAGCGCAAGCTCACCACATCCCAAAATATCATAGAACCATCCCACAACTTCCAGCATCATCCCAGAACATCCCAGCACATCCCAGCACCATTCCAGCACCATTCCAGCACCATCCCAGCACATGCCAGCAACAGCCCAGCATCATCCCAGCATCATCCCACACCATCCCATCAAGTTCCCACAACATCCCAGCACAACCCAACACATCCCAGCATCATCCCACACCATCCCTGCACAACCAGGACCATCCCAGCACTTTCCTGCACCATTCCAGCACCATCCCAGCACATCCCAGAACCATCCCAGCACCTGCATCCCATCCATGTATCTATCTAGAAACTCTGCTTCCCCAGTCCTTCAGTGAACGGACAGAAAGACACCCACCCTGTGCTGCCTTCTCCTTCACCATTTTCTTCAGGACATGGCAGAGCCTCTGCGGATATTCTCCAATTCTCCATGCCTCTTCTGTCTCTCAGGACCTGAACACAAAGCACGAAAATACATTTCAGACAAACAAAGGATTGAACCGAATGGTCTTTTTGGTGAAGTCCATAAGGACAACAGCCACCCCTGGGACGCCTGTGGGGCTCCAGCACGGCAGGCAGCCAAGGATTTTGGCCCGGCCTTCCCTGCAGGCACTTCTGCACCCAAAGCCTGAGGAGAACTTTCCATCACACGCTGCCATCTACGCAGCTGCGTAGCAGAGTTATGCAAGTTGCAGAGCTGCCACGTGGGCAGCTGGCTGGCGCTCAGCATCCCAGCACCATCTCAGCACCATTCAAGCACATCCCACACAATACAGAACATCCCAGCATGTCCAAGGATGATCCCAGCACATCCCAGCACATCTCATCCCAGCCGCTGCATCCCACAACATCCCAGCACATCCCAGCACAACCCAGCAAGTCCCACACAATTCCACACCATCCCAGCACCTACCCAGCACCTTCCCAGCACCAGCCCATAATATCTCTGCTCCATATCAGCACCATCTGAGGACATCGCAACACCAGCCAACAACATCCCAGCATATTCCTGAACCATCCCACACCTTCCCAGCACCAACCCAGAACATCCCAGCACATCCCAGTATGTCCCAGCAACATCCCAGCATGGCCCACCACATCCCAATTACACCCCAGCACATCCCAGCACATCCCAGCACCATCCCAGCAAGACCCAGCACACCCCAACCACAGCCCAGCTCATCACAGCACATCTGAGCACCATCCCAGCACAACCAAGACATCCCATACTATTCCACACCATTCCAGCACTATCCCAGCACCATTCCAGCACATCCCAGCCCCATCACACATCCTCCACACCATCACACAACAAACCAGCACCATCCCAACTGCATCCCACACCATCCCAGTACATTGCAGCACCATCCCAGCACAACCCAGCACGTCCCACACAATTCCGGCACATTCCAGCACCATCCCAGAACATCCCAGCCCTGTACTAGCATCATCCCAGGAAAACCCAGCACCAGCCCACCGCATCCCAGCATATCCTAGAACCATCCCACACCTTCCCAGCACCATCCCAGCAGATTCCAGCACATCCCAGCACAACCCAGCACCATCCCAGCACATGCCAGCCCACAGCCAGCACACCCCAGCACGTCCCAGAACATTCCAGGACATCCCAACACAAGACCACTGCATCCCACCATATCCCAGAACCATCCCACACCTTTGCAGCACCATCTCAGCACATCCCAGCACATTCGAGCCCCATCCCAGTACATCCCACCACATCCCAACACGTCCCAGCAACATCCCACCACATCCTAGCCACATCCCAGCTCATCCCAGCACAACCAAAACATCCCATGCTATTCCACACAATCCCAGCACCATTCCAGCACCATTCCAGCACCTCCCAGCCGCATCTCACATCCTCCACACCATCACAGAACAAACCAGCACCATCCCAGCTGCATCCCACAACATTGCAGCACCGTCCCACAACAACCCAGCACGTCCCACCCCATCCCAGCACAACCCAGCACGTCCCACACAATTCCATACCATCCCAGCACGTCCCAGCCACATACCAGCACCATCCCAGGACATACCAGCGCAAGCTCACCACATCCCAGCATATCCTAGAACCATCCCACACCTTCCCAGCACCATCCCAGCACATCCCAGGACATCCCAGCACCATCCCAGCATCATCCCAGCACCATTCCAGCACCATTCCAGCACTATTCCTGCACATCCCAGAACAGCCCACACCATCCAGCACATCCCAGCCACTGCCCAGCCCAAGCCCTCCACTCCCCACCATCATCCCACCATCATCCCAGCACATCGCAACACATCCCAGCCCATCGCAGAACCATCCCACTCTTTCCCAGAACATCCCATCACAATCCCATCACAACCCCACACCATCCCAGCACATCCCAGTACATCTGAGCAACACCCCAGCAAAATCACATCACAATCCCACACCATCCCAGCACCATTGCAGAACCATCCCAGCACATGCCAGCATCAGCCCAGCATCATCCCAGCATCATCCCACACCATCCCATCAAGTTCCCACACCATCCCAGCACATGCCAGCAACAGCCCTGCAACATCCCACACCATCCTTGCAAAACCAGGACCATCCCAGCACGTTCCAGCACCATCCCTGCACATCCCAGAACCATCCCAGCACCTGCATCCCATCCATGTATCTATCTAGAAACTCTGCTTCCCCAGTCCTTCAGTGAACAGACAGAAAGACACCCACCCTGTGCTGCCTTCTCCTTCACCATTTTCTTCATTACATGGCACAGCCTCTGCGGATGTTCTCCAATTCTCCATGCCTCTTTCTGTCTCTCAGGACCTGAACACAAGCACGAAA